>NW_027658615.1:0-29918 GCF_041902795.1 Electrophorus electricus | reverse complement strand
AAATGATAACACCACTTACATGGATTGTTTTGTTTTGACTTATTAGTCTTCAGGGTTTTTTTTCACTGCATTTCACTGTGTGTGTGTGTGTGTGTGTGTGTTAAGTACCCACTTTAATATTAACCAGTGTATGACCAATATATGAGAAGACAGTGTTGCTTCTTGTCAATTTAACAGTTAATGGCAAAATTAACAAATATACAGTCTATCCTATTAAATCCAGAAACTCAGTATTAACCACTTGTCAACATGACAGATCAGCTAGCTGCTCTGAGGTAAATTAATGAGCTTATAAACTTGCTATGTAGCTATGTTATCTGGTGGGAGAGCAGGCAAAAGGCAACATTTTCAAACAATTAGTAATAAAATAGAAGTAAATTCATACCCAGGAATTTGTTGTCATCATATGTTGATTTAGGTCTGGCTAAGTGGAGTACATTGTAAGTCAATGCACAAATATTGCCAAAATGCATAAATTTCCTAATATTTAATTTAGTTCATTTAGTTCATAGTTCAGTCCTATAAAGGAGGGAGCCCTTTCCCCTACAGCTCTTATACCTTATAAGCCTGCAAAGCATTTCTAAACTAGGAATCATAGCAATAATCTACACATTTCAGATTGCATAAAAACCAGTGCTTTATTAACCTGTGCTTTATTAAAAGGTAATAATAGACTGGGTTAGGTTAAATGTCTGGGCCCAGTGGGGACTTCAGAGGTACTAGGCCTACATGCAAACTCTTTCTCTCCCTTACAAAATCTTACATTGGCAACTTGTTTCCTAGGTTCCTGTGTAGTGACAGATCCAGAAACCAGGCATTGGTTGGACATAGATAGATCTGCACTAGCACTGGAGGAGGTGGTATGATGGACGTGGTTCACAAACCTCTCTGCGTGTACCTCAGAGGATGACACCTGCTCCTTGAGAAGGTGGCAGACAACAGGACACTACAGAAGACTGTCTCATAGAGACATCTATTATCAAGCCAGCAAGAATATGGCAGACAAGTTCTGAACATGATGCTGGTGATCTGCTATACAGCCCTGCAGAAGCACAGGTTCTGGGGTTAGAAACAAACAGCTTTTTTAACTCTGACAGTTTGTCCTAAGTATAAGCCTCCACTGGCAGGATATGTCTCTCTCTCTCTTCTCTCTCTCTCTCTCTCTCTCTCTCTCTCTCTCTCTCTCTCTCTCTCTCTCTCTCTCTTTCTCTAGAAAACCGAGATCTACAAATATGTAGATTTTATCACTTGGCTTGGTTGTCAATAAAAGATGCCTGTGCATCATTGTGCAACTTGTACATGTACAAATACACGTAGGTCATCCAAGCATTTCTTTTACTTTTTTTCAGCATGAGTAACAATACGTGGTAGGGTCACAACATAGCAAAAGGAGTGGCTGACTCCCACAGTTCACTTTCATACTCTCATGCATAAAAAAAATACAGTCAGGTTCTGGTGTGTTTAATGTGTGTAAGGGACATTACTGGTCATTGATAGCTCAGCGTAAGCTCAGAGGCTTGTTGCAACTTCTCTGAGAAATCTCTGATGGCTATGATCATAAGTTCTTTCTCATCGTCTCCTCCTTGAGCACAATGAGCTCAAAGTGATCAGCCAGTTTGTGAACAGCTGTTATTATGCCTAACCAGATTCTTGGCTGTATTCATTGGCTCTAGTATGCTAGTAGAAGGCACTGCATTTGCATGTAAGATCGTCCTCAAATGCATTGCAGACTTGCTCAGTATAATGTCTGCCTCATCTTTTGTACATATCACTAAATTGATCTGATACTCTTCTCTGTTCTCAGTTAGCATTGTTGCTATGGGCGATCTCTCGTAGCTCCAGATCCAGATGGGTCAACTACTCCAGCTGCTGAAATGCAAATATTCGTGTTGACTTATTGAAAGACATGTGCAAACTATACGCAATGTTTCTATTCTTTATTCCTGTTTTGTTCACTATTCACATTGTCTACTTTTGCAACAATGGCATGGTTCTGATGTTCATCTTAGCACATACTCAGAAGCCACTTACTAATCATCAAACTTAAGCTAATGGTCCACCTTTAATTTTGGTACATGTTCCAAAATATATTTGAACAGGAAGGTCAACTGGGTTCTAGGCTTCGGATACCTTGTAATGAAGTGTCTTATCCTCAGACTGGCACAGACAGGGAGACAGATACTGAATGTACTGAACTGATGGGTACTGAAAGTTTAATCACAATGCAATTTAATCACAATGCACTGTGTCAGATAATGTACTGTCATGAACTGCTACAGAAAGAGCTGAACATTTGCATTCATACATGGGGGTTTGACATGCCATTTGACACAGGGTCCATAAAAAATAGAATGCTGGGAATTCCCAAGTAGCACACATACTGTTATACTGATGTATGTCATATATGTACGTCGCTGAATGCTGAAAATGTAAATGTAAATGAAAATCGGATAGTATGTGGAGAGAGAGAGAAAGAAAGAGAGAGTGTGTCACAAAGTGCGTTGGAGGTAGACTGGCAGTAGCAGTATTAAAAACGATACACACAACATCCCAAAAGGGAATTCGTTTTGTGTTGGTTTAAAGGGGCTCTTGGAATATAATTACTAAAGACATTTTGAAAAATAATTTCATGTAAAAAAATCTGTGAAATACGGTTAATAGTAATAAATGAAGTGAAGATATAGACACTGCATATAACATTTTCAACACTTAAATTCAGTCCTCACAGTGCATACAATAAAATATTTGGTCATATATTTGGTGTCAAATTCAGCAAGTGCTATGCAATGAAATAAACCTTAAACTGCTGTGACAGCAAATCCCACTACTCTGAAGCAATACAGTTATGTGATTTGAGGAAAAGCAAAAATGAAGGCCTACTGTTATTGTCTTTACTGCTTGCCTAGTCTTGTGTTAGAGCTATATTACTTCTGACAAAACCTGCTGGTGCTGCTAATGAACGTTTAATAAAGCGTGTAATAACCTGCAGCATCGGTGCTGTGAAATATAAAGTCTGTGAAATATAAAGTCTGGCAGACAGAGCTGCCTGTGCTGAATTTTGTAGTCTGACGGATTTGCAATGCATGGGTTTATTGGTGAATTTTTGCAGGTCAAGGACTCTTATGTTTTAAGGAACTCGGCAACCTTCGAGACAGGGGTATTATTTTTGGAAATTAGTTTATGTTATAATGTAGCAGTGCCTCTGCATTGCAAAACATGAATTTGGAATTAGAATAACCCTGCTTTGTGCTTCCACATTACAATGAGGATGATGAATATTAATAAGGCCTGACTGCCTCAGTGAGAAGTCAGATCAGAACTGACTTATTTCTTAGGAGTTACTGTTGACTTTAATTGAAGTAACAGCTAGGATATATGCTGGCTAATGTTCTTTTTGTAGTTTTGTAGCATACATTATTTCAGCAAAGAGAGAAACAAATCAAATTTATGAATCTTTTTTACCCCATATGTGCTCAAGTTCTCTATGTGCCTTCTAAACCATTTAACAAATCCTGATGTTAAATGATCATTTGAAATGTTCATTACTGTGAAGGAATCATGGATGGATAGTATTTGGTCTGCTGATGGAAGCTCTTGAATAAAAAAAGTATCTAGTTTGTGTATTCTTAGAGAGATCACATTTTCATTAATCCAGAGTGCATCAGTGGTATCCTAACCTTCTGTATGGAGGAAAAGATGACCTGATAATGATGATGATGACGGCGCTGGTGCTAATAATGATGATGATGATGATGATGACGACGATGATGATTAAATACACGACTAGATGTCTGGGTTCAGCAAATGGGAGTTGTTTTTCAGAAACTGAGTTGTTTTTCAGTCTATTTCCATTTCATCCAGTCGGCCAGCCGGCCATGTGTCAGCATGAGTGTAATTCTTCGCCTGAATGTGGAAGGCCCAGATGGTCTGTTTGGTTCGGTCAGAATTTCAAGCTTACACTGATGCAGGCTTGATCAGGGCTCAGCACTAATGTGAGACAAAAGATTTGCAAAGTTGAAAAAGTCCAACTAATAACCTGGGGATGCCAGATACATTTCACATGGGAGAATGTTTTGTTAACCATGTTTTAGGTATGTCAGGTGCACTTGATCTTCTGAGTGCAGAACAGGAAACAGAATTATACAGACCCAAGGGTTTAAATAAGTGTGATTAAAAAGTTAGCCCACAGTTAAAAAAAAAGATAGCCTTCATCCCCACAGGTAATATAATATTTTGTTTTTTTTATTTCTTTAATTCCTTGTAAAATGTTTAAACTTCATTCACTTTAGATTGTCTTATGTATTCTGTAACAATTTTATTAGTATGAGTGTGTGTGGTGGGTGTGGTGGTGGCATGTATGTGTGAGGCTGTGGTCGTGTTTTCTGTGTGTGTGTGTGTGTGTGTGTGCATAGTGGTGGTGTATGTATGTAAGTGTGTGTGTGTGTAGTGGTGGTGGTTTGTATGGATATATGCGCAGGATGCCCAAGTATGTAGCAATGCCCAAAATGACGTGTCATTTTGCAAGACTGTTGAAGCTTGCTTGGTTAAAAGCAATTGGAATTAATATGTCCCCATCTTTCACATGCTTTCATATTTACACATTGAGTATGTGTGTAGAGGGGAGGGTATTGTAGTAGGTTTACACATATGTGTTTTTGACTTATCTGGCTCTGTATAGTATAGTACACTTCATTTAAAAGAAAACAAAGACAGTGAAGTTAATATGTCAGCTTTTATTTGTTCAAGCTTTTTTTTTTTTTTTTTTTACAGCTATAATGGATGAGCAGTGTAAGAATTATAGGCCTTTTTATGTGTAGTCTTTATGGTAGGTATTGAAATGCAATTTTCTGACCAGCTATGGATCGCTGCAAAAAGGAGGGCTATTAAAAAATCTAGAGCCAATCCTAGATGTGGCCTTTATGTCTGGAATATGTTATTTTTCATGTGGAGCAAAAAAGTCAACGTGAATAAAACAGGTTATCATCACATACTCAATGTGTCACCATTTGGTAGTGAACCTTTCCGTCCTATGCTCCAAACATGACTGTTAATGGTGGTTTTATGGTTTTACCATGTTATTTTAAATAGATTTTAAAAAACTCACCAAGCTCCAAAGCGCTCTCTGAAACATGGTCATGGTGGCATGGCATGGGCATATATGAGTGTCATGTATGACAGTGTTATGTACGATAGATAGTGTCATGTATGTCATGTATGCCAGTGTCATGTACGACAGTGTCACGTACAATAGTATGACTGCTCACTTGTCTTTGCTGAAGGCGTTACTGTTGAAGAAGTAGTTGGATCAGTTCTGAATTCACAAGCATCTTAACTGCTCAGATCCAACAAAATACTAAAAACTGACTGGTGTTTCCTCTCAGTACAGCTATTAAATGTTATTAGTCCAGTACAGACATAGAATTTTAAATTCATTTTGACATTCTACACCTTAATCTTATAATATTTTTTTCATTTTACATCCTAAGATAAAGCAACAATAAAATGTGAGTTATTTATGAGTATTACTACATAACATAATATGCTCAGCACATTATCTTTGTAATTGTGCTGAGTGCTTTTCACAATGTCACAGCAGATGAAGTGTAACAAAATAGCTGTGAGAATAAATATGTGGTGTTTGTTTCAGAGTGTTGTGTTTATATATATGTTGCTGCTGCTAACTGTGTAGTGGTGGTTTCCTCTGTGTATTGTATTGGGTACACTACAGATGTACTGTCTTTCATACAGTCTTGCACTCTGACATCAGTTGACTGACTGTACTCGAGTTGTGTTTTGTGTACACTGCATCAATGTTTATTGGCTTTTCTCCTGAGTGAAATGCAGGTTTAAAATGGATGCTTGTTTATCTGCAAACTGAGAATGTAATTTTGTGTATATGCACACAAAATATCTAGGCACTGCTTGCCCAAAAAACCTTATATTTGCAACAACATTGCCCTGAACTGGCTGCAGTAGGTCTGGTAGCCTATAGATACAGCAATAGAGTACGTGTACCTAATATATATATATATATATATATATATATATATATATATATATATATATATATATATATATATATATATATTGTGTGTGTGTGTGTGTGTGTGTGTGTGTGTGTGTGTGTGTTGCATGATGATAAAGAGTTTATGGTGCTTTTTGTCTCCTCCCCCTTGCCGTTTCCTGGCTATTCTGGGACTATCCAAATTACAGTCTGTCTGTGTGTGGTTGGGATGTGTGGTTCTCAATCTCTACTTTTCTCCTCCCTTCTGTTTTCTCTCTTTCTCCTCCTTCCTCTTAGCTCCCTGTCCATAGACATTTTTTATTGGTCATTTTAGCCCATTCATCTCCCACTTCTCTTTTTTATTGTTTGCTTCCTTTTTTGTCATCTCTTAGCTCATTCTGGCACTTCCTATTCCTTTATCCTATCATTGTCAGCATTTTCTGTCATCCTATATCACGGTTTTTCTTTACTTTGTGACTTTTCAGAATCTCTCTCTCTCTCTTTCTCTTGGTCTCACTCGCTTCTCTTCTTTCTGTGACTTTTCATTATGCATATCCATGTCTTGTGTGGCCTCTGTGACTTTCTTCATTTGATCGTCCTCTTCCTGTTTCTCTCTCTCTGTCAATCTCTTGCTTCCTCCTGTAATTACTATCTCAACATATAGAGTTTGCTCAAAATTCCACAATCGGTTCATGGAAACGAATACATCCACAGACGAGCATTTGTGTGTGTCCATGTGTATGTGTGACGTGATAGTTTATATAGGCCTGTGCACATTTTTGCATCTGCATTGATTAATACTGTTTGTTTGGAAGTTTTACAATATGCTAATGGTGTAACCACATACCGTACATAATTAATAAATAGCAGCTGCCTGTCAGGAGTACTGCGTTAAATTTTCCACTTTCCCAGATGTGTAATGACATTCTACTGTCAGCAGATACAGTGCAGAAAATGCATTCTGTATTTTTGGAACCACAGTTTATATCTGAAATGTCTCAAATTCACAAAGTACAGAAAATCTCACTGAATGCCACATTTGGTAAGTCTCTTTCTGTCACCTCACCTCCTCCCCCAAAACACATATTATATTTTGCTATACTTGTTTCTTCACTTCACAACATTATTGCTTTGTATTGGTATATTTGTCTTACAATGGCCTCATCCTTTACTCTTCAGAGGTATAGTAATAACAGTACAGCATCAAGTAATCCTCATCCCTGTTAATAAGTGAATGAAAGTTGATGTTGAGTTAATGATTAAATTTACTTTGTTCGAGAGTTCATGAAGCCAGATGACTTCATACTCACTTGTCTTTACTGAAGGTGTTATTGTAGAAGGAAGCAGCAGGAGGATCTTAACTCGTTGGATCCAACAAAATAAAAACAAACTGCCTCCCATTGCAGCAGGACAATGACATTAACACGCCACTAAAGTGTCCATGTTGTTTTTCAGGGCCAAAAAGTGGAAGGTTTTCAGAGCTTATTGACAGGCTTCACTCCCTCTGACCTTTTTTACTTTAATCACTAAATCTGTTCCCTCTCAATTTGCTACTCCCACCTTCCTTCTCAAAGCCTAATAAATATACGGTTAGCCTCAAGCTCTGTTCTACTTTCTCTTAAAACCGCTGTCATCACCTGTCCTTAAAATAATGACTGATGACACACCGGTGTTCTTTTTGAGAAAGCACAGTTGCTATAACGATGAAATTTGCTATTCAAACATGATTTCAAACAAGTCCTAATCTTTGTGCACTCATGCTGGTGCACATAACATTTTTAACATGTGCTTAATATCTTTTCCACCTTATTGCTACATTTAGTAATATGAATTGTGACATGTTTACAGATAGTATTTTAGGCATAGCCCATGGTAGGTGCAAAGACAACAGTGGCAAGGAATTCATACCTCTATCATGCACATTTCATTAAATTAATGGAATGCATAAATCCTCCTATGCCTGTTACTCAAGGAGAGCCTCAGGGATTAATTCGCAGTTGAATCCCTTTCATAATGAACCCCCACGGCAAAACGTCTGCCAATATCTGTTTTCGTTTTAATAATGTTGGAAAGCATATTTTTGCTAAATCTACCACTGCTGAACAACATCTATCTTATTTTGATTTTAAAAACATGAATGCTAATTTTCTCATACCTTTTAAATACTTCATTTCCAGGATATTTGACTTTTTGCCTCGAGATCAGTGGCTTGTTTCTCAAGCCCTCATGCATTTTTTTTTTTTGACATTATCACATTTATTATTTAAGCAGAACAATTTCTGTAATGTGGAGTAGGTTAGGTATATATCATGATTTCCTTCCCCTTGGCACTAAGATTCATGTGGTTTTATTTTTGTATTGGTTTAGTTTCTGTCTCTGCCCTTGTCTCAAATTTTTGCTCTTTGCCCTTCATTCTTTTTACCCCTAATTTGACTATGCACTTATACCTCTTTGTTCTCCTGTCTGCTTTGTCTGTCATTGTTGTAGTACACTTCATGTTTTTGTTAACTTCCATATTTCTTGTTGCAATTTAGTCCATGGCCCTGTTTCAATAATGGTTTTAACATACCTTCACCCAATATGCTTTGCCATTTTCCCTTGGAGGAATCCCTGAATCTATGTATTAACTGATATGAAATGGGTTAGATGAGCCCTCAGAGGGGTGAGGGAACGAGTGAACACAAATGTCCACCAGAACTTGACACAGTTACTATTTGAACAACAAAAACAATGGAGGGCAAAGATGTAAGTGTAAGCTGAAACCAAAAAACCTTCACAATGCTTTCAAAAACATAACAATGTTTTACACTATACACTACACACACACTTAAAATTGGATTGGGCTTTATATAGAAACCTACTCCATACTGGTACTGGTGTTTTAGACAGCTAAGCAGCCATTTAGCTGCATGTTGTATTAAATATAGGTATAAGCAATGGATCAATTAGTTAAAGTTAATGGATGTTCACTTAGCTAGCTAAATAGCTTGGTGTGACTAACTTTGAGCTGGTTAGGTTATAAATGATAAAAAAAAATCTCATCAGCTATTGTGATCATGCTATTGTTTTCTCATCAATATGACTGTGTAGACAGTCTGTAACAAGCTTAATGTACAAATTGCTGAAGAAATCAACTCAGTGGCATGAATGCTTGTGTTTACTGCTGAGGATGAGGGTGTTCCAGTTGAACACTCTTCATTATTCCCTCCTTGCCTTGTACTGTAAGTGGATACTTGCGTGACGCAGTTGCTATGAGTTTTGAGTGGAAGTGGGCGAGGGCATCTTAAAACCAATAGAGAAACAGGGCCCCATATGTTTATTGTGCTGCTGTGTTTTGTTCTATTCTGTGTGCTGTTGTATTGGTTTCACTTATTTAAGTTACTCAATGTTACAGTATATTGGTAGCAGTTTATGATTCAAGTCATCTGCAAAAAAGCAAATGACAATAGCCACACAAACAGCTAGCTGTTAACTTGACCCAAGATGACCCTTTTTATATAGAGTGACCTGGGCTAAACATAACTGTAACGGCCCGAGTGCCGCATGGCGCAGAGCAGGACACACAGACTCCCTTGATGCTGTGAAACATTGATTGACATGAAACACAAATGACCACGGGGGCACTCACAACAAAAGAATAACAGTGAATGTAAACACACAAAAACGTTTTTTAAACAACGTGAACATTAACACAGACTACATAAACATCGACGATGGCTAACGCTAACATACACCGACACTAACAATGACCAACAATGAAGCACGCACTGACGGGAGTTTAAATAGACAGACAAACACTCAAAGTTAAACCCCGTGCAGGTGTGTGCCATCATGGAGGGCATGGCTACATACAAGGGTGAATCCCCCCCGTATGCAGCAGGCCTTACCACGTGACTTGTGTGTGTGTGTGTGGGGGGGGGGGGGTTGGAGCGTCCCGTGACATTAACCTGGATTGACCCTTTTATACCAGTGATCTACATGTGTTTAATCAGAAACTAAAGGCTAGGTGTAAAGAGGTATAAGCAAATAACACATATCTATTCCAAATCAGGTTCATTGGCTGCCAGTTTCTTCTTATTTCATTCTTATTTCTATTACAGTCTGGCCCCACTTATAAAGTTCAGTCCACTCAGCCTTACAAACCCTCAATATGCACTCAGGTTCTCTGGAGTTGGTCTGCTAATGGTCCCTCACACCAGATTGTTTTTGCTGGGTGGAAGATCTTTCAGTGGCATGCAGATCATTTTGAATCCTCCTCTATGTGTTGCAGTTCCTCTGTGCACATTATCATTATTGTTGTTGTTGTTGTTTCTCACATTATAGTATGGCAGTGGAACAGAGAGTGAAAGATATTATGCAGAAAACAAAATATAGGGATAAGGCAAACATAATATAACCAGGCAGAAGTCAGTAAATGGGAAGGAAAGCAAATCCAGTTACCATAACAGTGGGCAAACAGGAAAGGTCAAAAGTGTTAAACAAACTAACAGACCTAAACATGACACTCATTTGACTAAACTGAGGGATATACTTATCTTATCATATGCAGAGAAATTGGTCCACAGTTTTATCTCATCAAGATTGGATTACTGTCTTCTAATTGCATGCCCAAAAAAGTCACTAAATAAATTTCAGCTCATACAGAGTGCAGCAGCCAGAGTCTTAACAAGGGCCAGAAAATCTGACAACATTAGTCCTGTTCGTTCAGCTCTGCACTGACTACCATTTAAATATTGGATTTTAAATTTTAAAATTTTCTTGTTGAGCGCTAAATGGTTGGGCCCCACCATTGAGTTCTGAGTGAACTCATTGCACCCTTCACCTACTGCACTCTCAAAATGCAGGGTTTCTCTTAGTCCCTAGACTTAGAAAGATTGCAGCCTTCTGCTGTAAGGCCCCTCAATAATGGGACAGCCTTCCATCTTTAATCTGTGACTCAGACACAATCCCAATTTTTAACTCTATGCTAAAGATTTACTTATTTACACAAGATTTTAGCCCTTTGTATATAAATGTGCAGGTGCAGGTTTCAGATAATCTGAGGTATTGATGCTGTCATCCAGCCACTTCATGCATTCACTCAGGTTTGTGTTAATGATATAGGTGGAATGTAATGTCTCATACAGTCCACATGATTGTGGTCACCCTCAGGCCCTCCTTTTTAGCTATGCTGTTATGGATAAATCTGGTGGAGCTACATGTTAATCACTGGCATGTCTTTGCTAGTCACATATATGTCTGTATATGGACTGTTCATGTGGTATTCATCTAACCTACATATTTCTGTTTCATTTGCATGCTACTAAAATTTTCCATTCTGCCTTTAGACAAACCAATGCTGCCAGCCGGTGAACCAATTCTGTCAATAGATGATTTGATTCTGCCATCACAGAAACAGTCTGCCCACCCAAGACCCACTGCAGTAACTGAGGCTCCACATCTACACTAAACTGGCTCGGACTAAAAATAACATAATAAAGTATGGACTGGTACTAGCTGAACCTAGCTGAGTTCCCTGTTGAGTCTTGGTCCTCCTAAGATTTCTTTCATAATTCCACCCAGGGAGTTTTTCCTTGCCACTGTTGCCTTCGGTCTGCTTTATATAGCTGCTTTGTGACAATGTGTGCTGTTAAATGCACTAGACAGGATAATGGTGTGATACAGATATGTTAATAGTCTGAACCAAATAAAAGAGGTGGAAGGTGGTCAGAGGTAAGGAATTCTGGGACCTTGAGACTGGGCAAGGAGTGGCAGGTGTGATATTTCTTTTTATTTATTTATTTATATATTTATTTATATATTTATTTATATATTTATTTATTTATTTGTTTATTTAAGCAGTAGTGCTTTACTACATTACTGGCAACATTATTATTATTAATACTACAGATGACTTTCTGTGCACCCTATGATATATATATATATATATATATATATATATATATATATATATATATATATATATATATATATATATATATATATATATATATATATATAAATAAAAATGTTTCTAGTATATAATGAACATTAATGAGTGTGTGTCTGGTGCCAAAGCTCTGGAAGGGCACAGCATTACACAGTGCAGTGCAGTGATTCCAAGAACTGGAGATCATCCAATGTCCAGAACTCTCAGCCAGTCCAGATTAAGGTTCCACTCCAGCCCTTCACATGGGCAATGGGACTGGACTGAGAACTCTGCTCTAAATCATCTGAATCATCTCATGAGGAACTTGGAAATTAGCTGATGAATTTAATCCAAAAAATCACTAAACATACAAAATGTCCCCAGGATGGTGACTGGAAACAAGTGGGGTAGTATTTTCCCTGTGTGGTTCAGTTCATCCTTTAAGTTGAATCAGGTGTTCGGAGCAAAGGCCCTAAACAGTGCAGTCTGGAGACTGATCTCGGTAATTTCTGCAGTCTGCCTACAAATATAGCTTTCAGGCTTAATGCTGGCATGATTTCAGATCCTACTAGAACCTCACAAACTATTTTACTATTTTATTGACATTATATTTAGTGTGATTTGGTAAGTGAAATTTTATTTATTTATTTTTTATTTTATAATTAATTACATTTCTCTTTTTTTTACATTTTACATAGGCATTTAGTGATTAGCATTTTATAACCTTTTTACACAGCTCAAATATCCACATCTGATAACACAACAGTATAGGCATTGCGGTTTGAAAATGACATTTCTAAACTGCAAAGGACA
Organism: Electrophorus electricus; assembly: GCF_041902795.1. Taxonomy (NCBI): domain Eukaryota; kingdom Metazoa; phylum Chordata; class Actinopteri; order Gymnotiformes; family Gymnotidae; genus Electrophorus; species Electrophorus electricus. The sequence continues at coordinate 17,193 of NW_027658615.1, read as the reverse complement.
TGACCAATATTGATCTCCAGATTTATGCTCAATGCTTTGGGTCATTAAATGGCTTAGTTCCCACAGGGCAGCATACAGGTTAGACAACTTAGTTAACCTTAGCACCCTTCATTGGATGTGTGTAGTTAGTAATTATTTTGGTTAAAACTTTAGTTTCTCTAACTTCTTTAAACATTTTCAAAGAGCAGATGTCTTGTGGTAAATTTTTTAATACTTAGTACTTAAAACATAAAAAAAATTAAAGCATTTCAAATGTTGTTTTGACATATTATTCACACTGTAAGCAACTTTTGTGAACATGCTTTTTCTCTAGACATTTGTTATGAAGAGATTTCAATTTTCTTCCATAAACTAGTTATGATATGCTTGATATGAATTAACCAGTCTGAATTCCATAGCTTCTTACACCAGGCCATATTCTTATTTATTATGGCATTTCAAATACTGTGTACTGTTGTACTGTAATAATTTGAACCTGCAAAAATAAATAATCCTGGTTCTTCTTTGTTGAGGTATTGTACAAGATACAAACAGAGACAACAACACAATAGACATGCACGTATGCACACACACACACACACACACACACACACACACACACACACACACACACACACACACACACACACACACACACACACACACACACACAGAGACACAGACAGACAGACAGACAAACAGACAGACAGTTATTCTTAAATTTAGCAGCATGGCTGAATTATCATGCTCGGATAATGGTGTTTAAGTGCCAAACCAAGAGGAGGTAACCATACTAAATAGTATCTCTCACACACAAACACATACTCAAACACATGCACACATTCATAAACTTACATTCACTGACTGCCAGGCAATATTCTTTCCACCCCAGAGAAACATGTTTGCTTTGGTGTCATGGTTACTCAACTCAAATAAATAATCTATTTGTACTGCAGAAGTTTTTTTTTTTTTTGATCGAATGACCAACATGGTAAGTGGTTGGTAATCAGTGCCAAAAAACCCATTAAAAAATTCCTCCCTCTTTGGTTGACTTGGTGATCTCTGCGATTGTTTTAATAGCACTTGAAAAGCATGAATTACTAACTGAAAGGAATCACTGCTGAAATAGGATTGTTAAGTTATTTGTTCTTTATCAGGCACTGCTGTATTGGAAACGTCTGCTAATGTCTACTATTATCAAGATTCAAGTTTGATTTCTTTGACTATAGAACTAAGGCTATGATCACATTACATGGCGTAATGTTCAATTCTGATTTTTTGTTCTGATTGGATTTGTCTATCTTGAAGGTTCACATTCATAATTGTAAGAGAACTGTATCAGTCTTTAACATGAACACACCTGTTGCATGGCCATGAATCGGATATGAATCTGATTAATGAGACTATATTGACTCAAATCTGATTTGAAAAAATCAGATTTGTGTGTCCACACAGCCCTGGAAAAATCTGATTTGTGTCACATTAAGGCAAAAAATCAGACTTGTGTTATTTCAAGTTGGTAATGTATATGTAGCCATATTCTCTTAACATATAAAAAAATAAATAAGTGATAGTTTTGCTGGATGACTTGACTGATTCATAGCATGAATAAATGCTATGGTTGGATTATTTTAAAAGGTACACATGAAGCAATATCAAGCTTCCAAGGCCACTTACTATTTGGCAATTACACTGATTGGTGTGCATATTTAGTGTTAATGGAACTGGTAGATGTCTTCTGCTTGTTTATCTGTCCATCATTACAGGGTTGTTATACTAGTCATTAGCCTATGCACTTTCAACACTAAGTCATTTTCAGCCAAATGTTGTAGCTTGTAGTAGCTTATAAAAATGTTCATACATGTTGAAGCAAATTGCCAGTCATGAGATTGGTAAAATTTAGAAAGCAAAAGTTACTTATTATATTTGTTCATTTTGTTATATATTTGTGATTTGTAGTGTGCTGATATTAAACATGTTAAAAGAAAATGTATTGTATAACAGAACAAAATAAATCAACATTTCTTTGTATTTACAGTATTTGTACAATCTCATCTAAAAAGTTTTAAGATTTTAACTGGGCCTCAAAAAAAATAAAAATAAATAAAATCCTGAAAGCATTTGTGTACAAATGTGAAAATAGGAGCAGGGCACAGGAACAGAGAGAGAGAGAGAGAGAGAGAGAGAGAGAGAGAGAGAGAGAGAGAGAGAGAGAGAGAGAGAGAAAGAAAGGAGAGTGAGGGAGATATGAGGGGATACAGTGAAGCATTGTGGAAGAGGGTTAAGCAGTTTGGTTGGGGTGTTGATTCTGTGGAAAGGCATATTTGTTGAAAGATGTGAGTACATAATCTAATGCATGCTATATGGTCTATGGGGTGATCAAAGGATAGGAAAGTCACTAATAGCATATTCACTAATAGCAATTTCACAATAACATTTCTTTATGAATGTGATCGAACGAAAGGGATCCGGTGTGAACAATATCACCTAGTGGAGTCCCAACATCATCAAACCATATACATGCTCAGTAACCATGAAGACTGGAAAAAAGAATACAACCCACAAGGTTCCATGCACATGTGTATGTGTGTGTGTGTGTGTGTGTGTGTGTGTGTGTGTGTGTGTGTGTGCAAGAGAAAAAGAGGCTTATCAGGATCCTACCATTTTTATAAGCATGCTTTCCCATGTAAAGAATATTAAGTTATTCCATCAATATCAGCCATTAACCCAAATAGGACTTTAATAAAAAAGTAAATTGCATAGAAGCATCCTAAAGATTTTTTACAACTTTGAAAGAATTTTTATTTTCACACTTTTATTTATGGACATCACAACAGGGTTACTGGCTTGACGTGCCAAAAAGCCTCTGCCTCAAAACCTGTTTTTTATTGGTCAGTGTGATGGTCAGTTCTGTGGCATTTGAGTCACCTGCTAGTGGTCCTCATGGTCAGGGATCTTCTGTCTCCAAGGAGATGGCAAGAGGTGAAAAAAAGACAAAATACAAGGAACATAGAACTAAAAACCATGGGTGGCTATGGAACCAAAAATGCAACAAAATCAGCTTTAGTGTTTTCGCTTTAAGTAAATTTGCCATATCCAGTGATTTTCAAACTTGTGATAAGTTAGTCATAAGTCAGTTGCAGAGCAGGGAAAACACATAGCTGTACAGGACTAAGGCCCTGGAGTTTGAGGGGGACTGTTTGAGAACCTTCACGTAAGCAACTGAAAAAAGCTATAATTACAACATGTTGTAATAACTGATCCAGTATGGAAATGATGACACATAACTAGATATGCTCTATGATGGAAATAACAGTGGCTTACTACAGGTTGTATTTTCATGTTTTGTTTGGTGGACATTTGGACATCTTTGGAAAGCATTCACTTTAGGACAGAATCTGATGGATAGATTGTGGTAGTGTAGTGATTGACAGAAACTGGCCTCACTTAACAAATAAAATTTGCATGGCATGATGGGGTGTGACTCATTTACTTCCATGTAGAAACCTAATTAGTCCCTGTAGATTACCCGAAGAGCAGAACACAGAGAATAAGCATTTGCTTTTATTTTAAATTGCTAGCAAATAAAATAATTAATCATCAGATGCTTTACTAATCCTTGCAGCTCCATTCACCTAGCACTGTACCTAGGTGAATTTACTAGACATGCAAAAGCTGGGTGTCTTCCATTAATAAACAATGTTTTTAAACTCACAGCTGTGCTAACCTGTCTATAGGCACACCTTCCTGTACTTCTACACTTCTACACTCTCAACCTATAAGTCTCTTACGGTGAAAGGGGACTGCCTGTACTCCTGGATATGAGTCTAATCCTGCTTAATCTGCTGCTCATTAAATGCTACATCCCAGTCTCCACTAACAGAACAATGAGATAAAAGATGTAGCATAATCTTGCCTGGAAGCCTGGATCCATAAAAACATCCATGATGAGGACAGCCAAGTAAGACCCACAAACACAGATCACACAAACAGTACGAACTTGCCTTGCCTTCACTTAGCCAAGATTACTGAGGCCATCTGTTACTTCTGGTTGCCTATTAATGACTCCATAATTGATGGGTGGTAAAAACATAGAAGTGCCCAAAGTGGGATGGAAATAGCTGTGAGCAGAGACTGTAAATCGTTTTGGCTCATTTTGGCTTTTTTTGAGAGTGTGTGTCCCCAAATGCAGAAAGACCATTCTAAGCATATGGAGTCATGTCAGAATATAACAGGATACATTTAGGCTGACAATGACCTAAGGATCCAGTTTTAAAACAGGTTTGCTGTGATAAACTGGTGTGCTGAATTTCTGAAAGTAGTGTGAGATATACAATATACCTGCACAATGTGCCATCACAGTGTTCTCTGTAAGAGTGGGCACAGTCTCAAATTCTGTGGTAAGACATCATGGGACCAACACCAGTATACTACAAGATCAAGCGTTACTGACATACTAGACAAACATCTCAAGTTTAATCTAAACATTTGATCTGAGAATATTAAGATTTCAGTTAACATTAGCTACTTGCTCACCTTATCTTTAAAGTTGGAACAACTTTTTTACAGCAGTACTAAAAGGGACAGGTGGAAGGTTGGGAAAGGCTTGTGCAGCAGTGTTTCATTATGAGAGTGTTTGGTTTGGGGTTTTATTTGTGGTCATCTTAGAGCTTTTTCACTGTGCAAACTTAAGGGACACCTCCAAACAGTTACATAGCAAAAGTCTTTTGGTAGGAATTGCGTTCTTTAAAGTTCTTCAGCAAGGCTTTATCATTTCATGTTAGATGAAAAAATCTTCAGTGTTACATACTTATTTCTAGGTCTAACTTTTGTCTAACTTTATGTACTTTATGTCCCATATATACACTTTCAGACCTATATCTGGAAAACTAAGTTTGGGTTTACCAATTATATTCAAGATCTGCATAGGGTAAATCTCATATGTAATCCTACTTTTCAATGTATTTGAAATCCCCTGACATACTAGATTGCTACAGACTACTGCAGTACTAGATTCAGATGTATTATTGAGCTCATGTCACCAAGCCTAAAATGATATCTCGCTCATTTTTGCTTCTCAGTGGAATGGGGTGATTAAACTATAACTGTAGATTGCTATTGATTAACCTTCTTATTCTTTGCAGTCATCGCAATTAAAAGGCAACCCATGAAGGAAAAGATAAAATTCAGGGCCAATATTTATTACTTTCAGCCCTCGATTCCATGTCACTAAGGAGAATGTCATCAAAATAATAAAAGGTGTTATAGCACCATCCACTATGATATATAATTTACAAGACCATAAAAAGCAATGCTTATTAAATATTGACAAAAGAACATTAAAAAATGAATCTATGAACTGCATACTGCACTTCACTATTGCAAATTCGCAGGAGCTCATGTAAGTCAAGTCACTTGAAAGTTGCAAATAGTAAAGTTTAGGCTTTTCTTGCAATTTCATTTGAATGCGATCCAAGGGAATTGCTCTTGCATGTTACAATTCTTATGGGTATTTTTCAAATTTAGCCACCATATTTCTATGGCTCTTTGAAAAAACTTCGAATGAAACCATGTCCTACCACTAGGAGAAGGAGGTTTCCACTACAACCCTGTTAGTCTGTATATACTGTTATACAAAATAATGATTTATTTATTAGAGAGCACTTTATATTCCAACCAGAAACACTCACCTAACTTATAGCTCATAACCTTATGTAATTAAAGCCCACATATTACTTTAGTGAACTTTAGTAAACTGTAATGTATGGCACAAGCCAACTGTAATATATGGCTCATGGCAGTGTGAGTGTGTTACTACTCATGAATGTGTTATGCAAAAGACTACAAAAGATGTTTTTAGATTACTCATGGCTAAGGCCGTATCTCTCAAATACACACACACACACACACACACACACACACACACACACACACACACACACACACACACACACACACACACATTAGTAGCCTCACTTCCAATACGTCACACCAGCAGCCATTCTCTTTTCATTTCATTTGCAGAATAAATGCGTACATGTACAATCTAAGACTTCCCATAAACTAAGAATGTATTTTCTACACAGATTATGCGAGACCTGAAGATGCAGGTCTAGGCCACACACTGCAACTCTCCGTGATGTGAATGACTTATTAATCTCTCATCTCTGCTGTGCTGGGCTCTAAAGGTAGCCTCTTAACTGGCACGAGGAAAGTCTACTTAAGGCTCAGCATTACATAGTGCAATGCAAAGTACCCATAAGACTCAGCATTATACAGTGCAGTACTGAGTGCCCTTAAGGCTCAGCAATACACAGTCCAGTGCAAAGTGTGAGCAGATACTCAGTCTGTGCACGTGTGTCCAAGCTGATATGGTTACAGGGTTGTGGGTGAGTGTGTGGATGTGTTTGTTTGCAAATTCAGCCTGAGCTGTTTGAGTGCAGTGCAGATGCAGCAGAAAAGAAACACAGAGCAAAAGGATTAACTGCTGAAGGGGATGGAAGGGTTGAGGAAGCAAGAGAGGTAGCAGAAAGAAGAAAATGAGGCATAGAAGAGTAACTTAAAAAAGGATGAGGTGCAAGGTGGGAAATATCAGGAAGCAAGCATGAAGAAGAGATTAAAAGTAAGTGAGAGAGAGAGAGAGTCTGGTCGAAGGGGAGAACAGTGCAAAGGACAGGGAGAAAGAGAGAGTTTGAAAGATGAGGAAAGGCAGAACATAAAAGCTGCAAAGAATGCACTTAACAACAAGCACCTTCTGTGCCCTGTAATATATAAATAAACACCTGGAAAGGAAAAAGATCATGATATGAAGAAAATAAACACAATATGAAGAAAACACAAACAAGCCTAAATAATGAACAGAAGCTTAAAACAAATTTGTGAGAAACTCAGTTTCTTTTGGTCTGTGTGATTGTGCATTCCTCCCAAACCACAATTGAAGCTATTTATATGCATATTCCATTTTATTTATTGAACTATTGATGACCTCATCATCAAAGTGTGGCTAAAATGTCTTAGTTTTTCACATCAGTCCTTTTTATGTATTACCACAGGACACAGCTTTGCTCCAATGGCCGTGCTGTAAAAAACAGAAGCCTTGAAAGCCCCACACTGAAGTACCCCTTAATTCCCACACAAATAAAAATCTCGGAGAGAGATTAGAATCTCTAAAAGGAGCATGCCTTTAGTCATTTATTGCCATTTCCAAGAAAAGTCTTGATTATTTCTGGATGAAAACATGTCTAACTTGGAGGTGTAAAAATGCAAAGCCAAGTCTGGTCATCCTATTTTCAGACAACATGCAGTTGAATTCCTGAGCGTCTGTTGTTTGGCTGTTTGTTGTGCAGCCTTACCCCACTGCACTTATTTAGACCCCACGGCCCTGCTGTGCTGCTCGTCATGTAAACATTCGAAATCCTTGCACACCACGAGCGACCATGGCAGAACTCACAGGCACGTGCAACCTGGCACTATGTTTAGCGCTCTCTTTCTCTCACAAAAGTTATTATTTCTCTTCTTTCTCTCCCTCTGTCTGTCAAGTAGCAGGGCCAGACCTGGCAGGGTGCCAAATTAGCGCTGGGCAGAACTGTGCCCATGGGGAAGCGGGAGGGTCTTCTCACGCCTCATACTCCGATGTACCCTGAGACTTTTCCTGTCTCTGTCTAAAAGGGAGAGCCTGCAAGTTGTCCAGGACCTTTATGCTTGTCACTGACCAGTGGCGACCTGCTGTTTCTTTGCTGTCTGCTTATCAAAGTGTCTTTCATATCATTTTTTTCCCCCCTTTTTCACTTTTTCTTTCTTTCTTTTGCTTCCTTTTTATCAGGCACAATGAACATACTGCTGCCGAGTCGGGATGTGCTTGCATGTAGAGTGAAGGGGCATATTTGTTTATGTATTTATGAATGACATCAAGTATGGATGCTTCTGTGGGAGTGCGCTTGCTTCTACTTCTCTGGATTTCCTAAGTACTGCATGCTAATTGTCATTTGGACTTTCATTCCAAAATATCTTTGTATTACATGTTTATTTTATGAGGCTGGTATGAGCATGCTGCATGCTTTTGTGTGGTGTGTGCAAGTGTGTGATATTTTTACTGTCAGAGTGTACTGATATTCATACAACATCAACTATAAAACTATATCAGACAAATCTGTCTGCATATGTTTGTATCAAATACTATTACATTATTTGTTGTTTAGTAATGTGATACAAAAAGAATGATATTGCTATAACACAATCAGACAGAGAAATGCTTCATTTATTTAAAATTATATATATGTAAATTGGGCTTGTTTCTAATGTAAAAACAACAGGTAGTTTTTCGGGTCAGCTGAGACTTTGACTTAAAAAATGTCATAACCATATTACATAAAGAGACAGTAGATAATGCGATGGGTACTATATGGTTGCTTTCTTCATAATAAAATGCTCATTCCTCACAATGACAGCAGAATGCACGTATGTCCATTTGATTTGTGGAACACTATTTGATAAGCCTATCACATAATATGCAAGGATATGAACAACTTTTTACAAAGGTTTATATAGCATTGCCCTATGGAATTGAAGTGATGTTATATAGTGCCCCCTGGGGGGTGACGACGAAATTATTTGGATTAATTAATTATGCAGATGTGGGAAACCAATCCATCCCTACCAAGAGAGGTCTCCTGCTCACATTTCACAAAAGACAAATAATGAATTTATGCATTTTATGATTTATGTTATCTTTAAAGCTTTCAGAAGATCCATGTTATACCCATTTGCCTTTCTGTAATACTGAAAGTGTTAAAGATACAGTCTTATAGTTGGCATATTTGCTCTTACAACTACTACTACTTCTGCTCTGTATATTTGTATTTCCCAGCAATTAGTGAAAGCTAACTCTTAACTCAACTTTAACATTCATGAGAAATAATATTTTTGAGTCTTTTAAGAGTAGAAATAACTGTAAAGAACTCGAGCTTTTATTAACCTAATTATGATTCGATGTAATTTTAGTATGGACTAAACTTTTGAAAGTGCACCATTATGTTGCAAGATTTTCCACCATCCTAAAAAGCCATAATTCCAAGGGTCTGTTCCTTGAGCTACCACTGATTGTTTTCCAGGGAATAGGCTTAAACTGGTGGGTTGTAATATAAGAAAGAGTAGGATTGTTCAAGAGAGGGTGGAGGGGAAGACATAGAGTAAATCAGTCAGGATACCAAAGTGATGTAAAGAGATTAGAAGCTGGTGAGAAGGAGAGAGAGATGAGGATAAGGGCAGAAGGAGCACAGCTCTGGGAAAGTTGGAGTGATAGAGGGATGAAATAGCACAAGAGATCATGTGATCATGTGGCTGCATCTGTAACTGTGATGAATCCATAACATGCAGCTAGGACGTGAATTATCCACTGCTCACACACACACACACACACACACACACACACACACACACACACACACACACACACACACACACACACACACACACACACAGAGAAAATGCATAATGGGTTTGAGCACAAACAAACATAAATACAAACAACTAAGCAACAACAGTTACACCTGTGTTTCTTGTATTCTTTTTTTTTTTTTTTGCTGTGTATCTGGCACATTTGTTTCTATCTGGTAAGGTGTAGTAAATCCCACAACATTGATGTTTTGCCCACAGGTATTTATCTGGATAAAGTGTCACCTTTCATGCGATGATGATGAAGGCATCGTCACGGACTAGGCAAAGTGGATTCCAGATCAGCACTGGTGCTCAGGCTGCATCCAGAAGCAACAGCCCTGGCTGGCAGTCAGATTGACTGATCTGCATAGACAGACTGGGGCTTCTCTTCATTGCAAAACCAGCCTCGAGCTACAGGCCAGCTCCTGATCCAGTCAACAGATGATATGTCACCTGCATATGGGACCAAGCTAAAAGGTTTCAAATGCTCCAGTGATACTGTGTTGTGCAACAGCCACTATGTTTGCCTGCTTTTATTATCAGCACTTTACAGTGTCTTTTGCTACAGAATCTTACTATTAGTGATCTTTTAACTTGTAAAATAAGATTACATCCATGTGTTACTATAGTAATAATTTGGACAGAGAAAGAGGAATATCAGATGAAGTGCAAATACTGAGCTATCAGCATTGTTGTGGTGTGTATTGAGAGACAACATGGTAGCACCAATAAATCTTTGCTTTTACATGCAAATTTGGTTTACAGCTATATATACTCTGATTTTCAGCATCTTAGAATGTTCCTTTTCTTTTGTAAAAGCTACATACACAACAATAGATGCAAGTGTGTACACCATTAAAGGGCATGTGTGCAGATATTACTGAATAATAAAGTCTAAATGTCATCTACTGTAATGCATATTGAAAACGCCTTTACATATGACTGCTATTTAAACATTTATATGCAGTCAGTAAACTTAAAAGTGTTGTGCATTATAAACCTGACTGACAAAAACTAAAAGGGTCTGACTTTGCCAAAACGAGCATACCATGTCAAGTTTATTTTTATTTTATAACCCTGGTAGTTTATCATGACTAACAAATTGGTAACCAGTGCAATAGGTGCAATAATGGCCTTGGCAATAGTCATTAGAAAAAAACAGAGGATGATATTTGTATTTAAGCAAGAGAATACAGGAAAAGTACCTTTATCTACCATGCCTGAAATTATGACTTGTCCCCCATTGTCGAATAATTTTGGCATAGGAAATATTTAATCTCATCAGTGTTGTGGTTGCTGATGTCAGAAGCTGGGACTGGGAAAGAAATACCTCAGGTGAACTAAATTATTTCATCCTGTGCAGATAGCAAATGAGCCTGCCATAGAGTTATTTTTAAAAAATACTAGTTCTCAAGAGTTCATCCAGTCAAACAATTTTAGGCACAATAAAACACACAGGGTACAAAGTATGAAAAGCCTTTATTCAGACTGTACCTTTATATTTTCAAATGGTTTCCATTCTATGCAGTGTGGCAAAAGGAGGCTTTGTCTGGGTATGAAAATCAAGAAACAGACAGGTATATAAGGTGTGGCCAAGATGGTTTACTTGTTTCCTGTGTGAAGTCTGATAAAGGCTACCTTATGTGTGTTAGCTGTGCCTTGTTAGCAACCTCTGAATGTTCAGTATGAACATAATGTATAATATTCTTAATCAAGGCTAAAATAAATGTCAGCTAAATGTCATCCATTTGTTTAATTTTCTGAAAATGCAAAGGGCACACTGTTCAATTTATGCTGATTTGTTTGGCACAGGCTTCTTTATGTAAGTTTTTTGATAATTTCATTAAGGTTGCGTGAGGGATCTTGGTGCCTATGTGGAGGTGACCTGTTATAGATTTTATCTTGTGCCCGGACATTATCATAACAGCGAATCTCCATTCCTGTTGACACTGTTGAGCTGGCATATCTGTGAAGTGTACCTAGATGAGGAACATGCACACAAGAGACAGAGAGAGAGAAATAGAGAGCGAGAAAAAGAAAGAAAGAAAAAAAATATATATATATAGAGAGAGACGAGATTAAGAGGAGACATAGAGAGGGAGAAAGAGACATGTATGGAGAGTATGGAGACATGAGCTGCTGTTGGTGTTTCACACATAATGAAGGGACTGAGTTGAAAAAAAGCTCCCCCCACACTAAAGAGTTTGTGTTTTGTGGTGTGATGTATGTTTCATTCCCATCTGTATTAAGTTGTTTTAATAGTGTTACACATTCATCAAAGAGTACAAAGGATACAGATGTGCACAGCTGATGCATTTACATCCCCAAGCAGTTGTTTATTATTGTACAGGACATCTGTTGATCTAAACAGATTTACCATGTGTATGTCTGAAATGCTTGAATTTGCATTAGTCTGGGTAATAAACAAAGATTGAAAAAAAAGATTGCGAACGGAATGCAGAGAGTTAGATAAGAGCAAAAGACAGGCATGCCTAGAAGACTGAAAAAGAGACAGCATAGCAAGTTGATGGCCGTTGCTATTAACCAAAGAAGACATCTACTGATCAGTAATATAATTGGACTAGATATCTTCTTGGCAATGAGTTGTTCTGACCTAATACAAAAAGGCTATTAATTGTTTTTTTGCTCATAAAAAGCTAGAAAATGTATATATATATATATATATATATATATATATATATATATATATATATATATATATATATATATATATATATACTTATACAATACAAAGCAGCATATTTATGACACTGACTTTTAAAATACTTTTGTGATGATTACCTCCTTCTGCTAACAGCCACTGGCATTCAGTGGAAGTGAGCATGTGGACTTTTGTGTTCGTTTGTCTTACGTTGTCTGTCTCTTGCTTCAGCCTCTAGTTTTCATGACCATTGTCAGTCACAGTATGTTACTTTGGCTCCTTTGGTTCTTGTTAGTGCACTTTTATGTTTGGTTTTGTTTTCATTTGCTTCAGTTGGAGACTCACAATTGCTAGCTTCCTTTTTTTCTGCATGTTCTTTGCCTGTGACAACTTTCTTGTTGAAGGGAATGGCGCTTTTGTGTTTGATGAATGGATTACAAAATACTGCCTGATTATGCAGCATGATTTGTGATTAGCTGTATGATTACTTCCCATTTCACCACACGTATGTTTTCATATAAGTAGATAAAAACTTATATAGAATAATTAAATTCAATGACACTGGATGTGTTGCCATCAATGCGAGGTGTGAAATGCCAGTGCCAGTGGTTTCCTAATGTGGGAAAGAAGACACCCATCTCCATCACATCTGCTGAGTCCCTAAAACCCATGGAAGATACAGCTCAAGTCTGCGAGCTTCTGTGAGCACATGGATGTTTATTCAACACAATATCTCAGGTTCTTCTCGAAGTGCATGCGATTATACTAGCACTTTTGTCTGGTACTCTTTAATTTCTTTTTGGGTATATTGCGCTTGATGGTATTGCCTGCATATTGTATATTTACTGTTGTTTGTGTGTTGTATGTCTTTATTTGGTTGTCACTTGTGACACCTTGATGCACCTAGGCTCTTGATTCATGGTGCCTGTCATTCCTTTATCTGTCTTGCATCTTATTTGATTAAGTACTGTTAACTAGGTTTTATGGCACTTGTAACAAAATCGGAAAATGTATAAGTTGTATGAATATATGGTTGTAAGTAACATTGGATAAAAGCGTATGTCAAATTTTCAAATGTAAATTTGAAAGGTTATTATATATCTTGTTTCAAGGGATTTCAAGCTATGAAATCTGAAAGGGGTTTTTCTCTTTTAACCACCATGAAACTGTTTAGTATAAATACTAAACAGTATAATTACTTGCTGTGGGCAGCAAATTATCATTCTTCAACTGTCAGGGTAAAAAAGACTTTAAGAAATGGTGGTCAGTCTTTAAGACAACTTGGCAAAGAACTTTGCAACTGTTTATAACTGCTGGGGCACAACCAACAAATGAAAGAAACTCATACTTTTGAAATCCCCACAAGGTCATGCAGGCCAAGGATGACCTCAAGTCAAAAGACTGCAAAATTAACAATTATCTGTTAGTAAAATACAAGCCCAACTAAATTACTTTATTTATTAGTAGTACAGATTATTGGCTCACAGTACAGAACATTTGTTAAAAGAGACTGTGTGAAGCTGTTTGAAGAGTGAAGGCTACAATGCAAAGATGAAGTATGTGAGAAAGTTGTGAATTGAATGTAACACTGTATTTGTAAGATGCAGTCAAGGCATGTGTGCATGAAGTCACCATGGAATCAAGTTCAAGATAGTCTAACTCAACAAATTTCATAAAAATCTAGTTAAGAGCTAAATGGACAGTTCTTCATTCTTCAGTAAGTTAACAACTGCAACACAGCTCAAAGTACATATAAATAGTATGTAATGAACTGGCTAGCACTGAATCACAAAGAACCTATGTGGAACACACTGGGTAAAATTTCTCAAAGAAAGCAACACAATCATAAGTGTTTTTCAGAACTGCTGCAGCAGTGCTGGGAGACCATGCTAAGTGATTTCCTACCAGAAGCTCCAACCAAAAATGTGTTTTTTTGAAACTTATAATATTGAGAAAGAGGAATCCATGACATAGATGTAATTTGTAATAATATCGAATATTAGTTTAGTATATTTTTAGTGTTTTAATGTATTCTTCTTTTTAAGTACTTAGACAAACTTAAATGAAGTATTACATTGGCAACAGCTAGTTTTTAACTGTCCACATTCTAGACTTGTCCTGCAGACAAGGTAGGAATAGTTTAGCACAGAATTTTTGCAATTAGCAATGACAGCCAGGTAAAAACATTACTAAATATCATTGCTAAATGTGGAATGCACAGTAAACATTTTGCCTTTTCTTTTACTGCATTCAGTAATGGTGAGCCAGAGCTTCTTACAAATCCATTTTTTGTATCCTTTTCAACTGATTACATGTAACAATTGCATGTAAAATTCAAGTTTTTTCTGAACTGTCAAAGGAATGCTGCAGAATGTTATTTTACAATACTGATTGGGAATGATTGCCATTACCAAGTGAATAAAACACAACTCAGCTAAAAGTAGAATGCTTTATTCTGAGTTTAATTCTCATTGCCTTTCATGATTTCTTGACATGTTTTTAGTCATTCTACTCAAAGGTAAACACGACCTGTACTGCTGTTTCCAATGACAAATGTTTCCTGTTATTGACTCCCCCCACCCCCCTCCCCTCCTGTCTCACACATACTTGCATATTGAAAACCTACAAATGCAACCTAAACAAATACGAAAATGCTAAAATGCACCCATATAATCACACGTGTCCCCATAACGTGCACACTCGCAACACACATACACACATATAAACACTCTTGAAGACCAGTAGTGCAGCAACATGATCAAGGCTTTTTTTTTTTCAAACTCAGTCCTTTGTCCCTTTTAACACCTAACCCTTGCTGGAGATCATTGTCCTAAATATACTAAAGAAATGTTGTTTATTTATAGTTTTTTTTCTGTTATCTGGCTCAGTGAAATATCACAATGAAAAGCTGAAGAAGCTTGCACATTTCCACGAAGGACAACAAACAAACAAACAAATATATAAAGGGAAAAATAAAATGACAAAAAAACCCAAACTAAACAAAAAATATTTTGGTATTTGGCAAAATCGGGAATCACATTTTAGAGAATCCCTGAAGCATCAAACTTTCTTAAAACCACATACAATAGTCACCTAATAAATAAATAATCAAGAAATTAGTAGATCAAGAAATAAAGCACCAATTATATGCAAACAAAGCAAAATGTGAACTGTACAATACAGTAATTCAGTGCTGCAATTCTACAATATAAAATGGTAAACTGCAGTTTACAACTGGTATGCTTTTACAAAATGGTTGCTATGCTAAACAGTGACACACCTCAGGCACAGTCCAGTCATTATACAGGGTTATTTCCATGGTGATAAACATCACAGGAAATTGCCTTGAAAGAAGTATTTATTTTTCAATAACACTGATGTGATTTCCCATTAATCACAAAATCCTCATCTGAAGTGATTTCTAAGGTCTGGAGGAAAGAGAATATGCAGACAGTGAAGTGTTTTGGTCATAAACGGCCCACATGAAGGTCATTAGACCCAGTATGTAACTCTGGGTGCTGATTCAAGATCAGTACACTGGACTGTAATCTTAAAAGGGTCTTGGAACAGCATCTGATGGCCACCTTCACACTCCTGCTGAATGAATTCATTGAATATCAGCAAATACAGAAGCAAGGGTTAGTACTTCTACAATTGTGCAACATTCAGAAACTGTGTTGCAGTGACCAACAAAAATGACAACCATGCCTGTTTGTGGTTGTCCTGGATGTCTTACTCAGCTTTATCAGCTTTACCATGGCAATGGATACAGTTTTGCCTTTCAGCAGCAACACAGTAACTGACACATTTCAGACTGAGTAGTTGCTATTGCAGTATGTTTTGAGTCATGATAGTTCCTACTAATCCAGCATGTTCATTTTTAAAACTGCAAGCAGTTGATATAGTTGCAAAAGAAACACTTGAGTGTTTCATTCAAGGCCTTCCTCCTCCTTCTTCTCCTCTTAGGGAGAAGGTAGAGTAGATGTTCAATCAAAAAGGCAAGTTCAGATTTCAACACTTAGAGGTACATTCATCCAAGTGCAGCCATTGTGACTCCATTAATTTCAGTAGGTATCCAAGTCTCGGTGCCAAAGGCCACTGTTTGGGTGTGGTAAATCTATAGTTCAGTTGCCTATCAAAGTTTTACTAGTAGTTTTCCTGTACTCTGATCGGCTGTTCCCTTTGATCCCAAAGCTAGCTTTGGAATGTCACAAGGGAGACAACTGCTAGGAGATGAGGAGGGCAGCAAGGAGGAGCATCGCCACAGTGATCAGCAGTCGGTCTCGAGATGGACTGCTGCCACTGACACTCTTTTCCAGTTTGGGGATCTTGGGGTTAAACTCATCTGAGCCAGAGAGAGAGAGAGAGATAGATAGATAGATAGATAGATAGATAGATAGATAGATAGATAGATAGATAGATAGATAGATAGATAGATAGATAGATAGATAGATAGATAGATAGATAGATAAAGAGAGAGAGAGAGAGAGAGAGAGAGAAATAATAAATGGAAATGGAATATTTTATCTGACAGATCACAGATAGACAGGAAAGAGTGTAAAAGAGGCCAGAAAAGTACTTAAACATTTTTCATTTTGAATTATATTATCACATCCTAGAAAGCCATGGTACAAAGAAATATATCATTTGTTGTCCTTGCGGCCTCATTTGTGAAATATAAGGAAGATAAAATATATTAGTAGGAAATACTTTCACTCTTGGTATTATCATGGTAGAGTTCTGGTTATGATAACGATGACAGGAGAGTGAGAGATACAGAGAGAATGGTGCTTATCTCCATTACTGCTTGATAGAATTAAGAGGCAAAATGTGTGTCAAAAATGAAACATGAAAAACAGAATGAGAGATACTTGAGAAGTTAACTTATCTTTAATACACATACCACATACTAGTAGCTGTGATTTGTTCAGCATTGGTATAGTATTTTTACAGGAAATATACACAACAAACAGTAAATGACAACAGTTGTAGGAATTTTGTTACTGTTGCCTCCAATGTGCAAAAATGCAGCTCCAAATGATCCTTTTCCAAATCCTTCCTTCATTTCTTTGAATCAGGATGAGCACGCTAACTTTGAAGTGCTTTTAAATTTATTT
>NW_027658614.1:0-30052 GCF_041902795.1 Electrophorus electricus | reverse complement strand
AGAAATATATTATACTTCCCTATTATAGACACATCACCCTGTCTATACCTTTGCATTATCTATATGAGAAGAAAAAAAAGTTTATTTTTGTAATTATCTTGATCTAATTTTCTTTAATGTTTGACCTACTGAAGTCAGATGTCAGTAAATAATGAATTTAGTTTATTAAAACAATGTTGTGTAAATATTGAACATTGCAGGTTTTATTTTTTACAAAGTGCATAAGGACTTTGTAATGAGAGTCATGTCCAGTAAAGTGTTTTGAGTAATCAGTGTTTCATAGCATCTATAAGCATCAGGAAATCTGTGCAGTAAATTACATTATTTTCTAAATGAGTGGACAACACTGAATTGCTCAGTTATAGACTGTCTAGCAATCTTAGATAGATAATGTTAACATTTGATAGCAATTCCACCTGACAGGTCTTTATTTTGGTGTGATGTAATGCAATTTTCAATTGAAAGCCGTGGGTAACAAAAGTGTATAGAGCTAACAACCTACGCCGAATAAATCATTTGAGACTGGGTGTTAAAGCACCATTTTCTGTTTTTATGCTTAATACACTGATTTTTCTTTTGTTTTTAGATGTCATGTCTCCCTCTTTAATTTAGACTGCAAAAAACATGTGGGAGCTTGTTGTTTGAAACTGTAGTGGTTCAAAAGTACTTCCCAAGAAATTCCCACGATGGCGTAGTCAGATTGGTGAGAACCTTCTTTATTCTAATGCAGCCAATCACACTAACGATATACATCCATATACTCAAATGGATTTTTCTTGGCACCATAGAAATTAGACATTAAAATATTGCAGCATGCATTCAATTATCTGCATAGTCAACAAGAGACAAAACAAATGACCTGCGAAAAAAACAAAAACAAACCATGCATCTAATACTTCTCTTATTCTTAACACACTATAGCCACTTCTAGATGAACGTCAAGGTGTGTCATTACCCTAAGCGTTGCTCTATGATAAATGAGCGTGGTGAGTGTCGGATCATGACGGTGGAATATGCACAGCCTGTGGCGCTGCTGCTCTCCAATTAACCATCCTCGGATGGGCCTTTAGTGATGCACGCCGCAGTTCACACGAGCAGCCGTGATTCAGTTTGTTGGCGCTCCTCTGCTCAGTGGCTCAGCGCTGTGTGGACCATGGCGGAAGCCTTGAACTCCGCCCCTCTGCTTTTTCCTCTCGCCGGCTCAGGCTGAAAGGCACGGGATGTGGTTGTTGGCATTTAATTCTGCATGCTGCCTCTGCATTGCCGTATCTAAAGGAAGTGAGGGGAATTAAATGGTCTGCTGCAGTCGCACGCACACACTAAGGTGACATAGACTGGCACAAGGGTGTTGCATAAGATCTGCCTTTCTGAGTGAAGAGTAATTGAAGTCCCCCACAAGGTTATATTTCAACTGCAAAATCATTTCTCGGGTTAGACAAAGGACTCCCTGCAGAATTGGACACTGTCATTTGTGACCTTTCATAAACTTATGGTTGCAATTCTGTTGCAAACATCTAGATATGTTGAATGTGTTCACCGTGTGACTAAAAGGTTTTAACATTTTGACCTTGAAAAGTTTTTTGGGCAGCACACATTCTGTATTCGCAGTTCTCGATCCACTCTTATGAAAGGAGCTTTGAACCTCTTTCCTAAGTCACCTAAACTAGGTGATCATAAATATCTGTGTCACGGAAGGCTCCGCCCCCCACAAGTCACGTGGTATGGCCCGCCGCATGCAGTGGGACTCACGTATATTATTCGTAACCACGCCCACCTGGGATAGCACACACCTGCACTGGGTTTAGTGTTAAGTGTTTGTCTGTATTTAAACCCCTGTCAGTGTTGTTGGTCATTGTCGCTATGTGTGTGTTCAATTCGATCTCCACCTCCGGAGTTTCCATGAACATCAGTTGCGGTAGTCTCCCCAGTTTCCTGGGATCCCGCAGCAGCTTGGGACGTGCATAAGCACCATCCTCTGGGAAGTCTGTTTAGTGTCAAGGGAATCGGTGTCCTGTGTCATTCCTTAATGTTGGTGGCCCGAGTGGGGCAGGATGCACAGACTTCCTCGACAGTGCAAGACATTTATTAACCTTAAACATATGACAAAGGTGGCACTCACATACAACATTTTCAGTTAATATGACTATACAATTAACATTAAACGAAGAACATACACTTTAACAAGGGACCACACAAACTAACGTTACGGCTACAGAGGTCCAACCGAACACACACACAGCGACGATGGCCAACAAGGGAGCACACACTGACAGGGGTTTAAATACAGACAAGCACTAAACCCCGTGCAGGTGCTTGCTATCCTAGGGGGCGTGGTTATGAATAATGCACGCGAGTCCCCCTGCACACGGCAGGCCATACCACGTGACTCGTGGGGGGAGGAGCCTTCCGTGACGATCTGGTTTGGTGTGACGCAACCTGCCTCAGCTACCAGCAGGACTGGAGGCTTTGTTTTTGAGAAATACAAAGACGTAAATTAGGACATTTAGGGTGATTAGAGAGTCTTCAGAAATGTCTTAATATTTTAACAGAAACACAGCCTTAACGCAGAGCGAGTAGGAGCAGGATGCAAATGTTTATTGAGGCAATTCCATAACCACAGTCATTACAACAGGCCATAATACCAAGATACAAAGAAACAAACCTAGAGAACATGATAACCAGAAACGTGACCAACTAAAACAAAACCAAGAGATACGTAGAGCAATATATGCAGCAGAACACAGAAGCCAAATACAGAAGTACAATGTCCGACAAATACGACAGAAAGACAAGGCATATAAATACATAATGAGGGGAAATGAGGCACGTGTGAAAACAACGACGCCTGGAGATATACAAAACACGAGACAGAGACTAAAACTGAAATAAATACAAAGCCACATGGCACTAGCCCCATGGGAACGGCAATGGAAGAGGGGAAACCGATAGTCTCAGCTCAGACTGCTGTTGCCAGCAATGACGCCACACGTTTTCACTCACCACATCCCATGTTAGTGTTTTTGACCAGCGCGTTTGGTTTATGACAGCTACATGCCAGTGCCCAGCTGTTCCTTTTATTAGGGTCCTACATCCCCTTTCCTACAGTCCATATTTATGATTCTGCCCTGTGGCATGTCCTCTTTCTCTTCTTCTGTTTTCATAATCACATAAATGTTTTCAATCCCATGCTAGCCTAGTTTACAAAAACAATAAAACTGTCAACATTGAGCTAAATAAACTAAGTATGTTTTGATACAGTAGGTGAATGGATTTTTGTAATGGTGTGATTATAATGTTTACGGTTTTGCCAAATGTTTGAGGCTAAGTGCACTTACAACTGACACATGCCACCAGCAATGTGTCTGTAAAATAATCTTTCTTAACATAACCTCTGTTCAACACACTGAGATAGTTACGCACTGAAAAGGAATGATACACTATTGTATATTATATAAGTATAAATTAATGTTTTAACATTATTGTTGAAACAGCACAGATGTATAGGACATAGTTAAAGCATGTCATGTGGAATCTCTGTCCACAATTTTTCCCAATATAAAAACATACCGCTTTCTCACCTCTTAAATCCTAACTGCACATCAACTGAAACCATCAACCCCAATCCATGCCCTGCCTAGTCCTCCAGGGAATCATATAATAATACTGTCTGCATGTGGGATGAGTATGAGACCAACATGGATAGCGCCTCCCGTCCCAGACCTTGCCGCTTATAGCGCGCATAACGGCGTAGGATCCTCTCAAAAGCACATCGCTGCCTCAAAGTGAAGTGTCTAAAAAAATAATGCCCTGCCTCCATGCTGCCTTTTTTCACCACCCAGGCGTCTCTTTGCGTGCGCTTACGCGAGCCTTCCTTTGCCACATTCCATCTCTGGAGCATCGCTTTCACCTGTAAATGATTCATCACAAACCACACTCTGCGTGCCGCTGTGTTCATCTTTTCACTCGTGTTTAAATTATAAGACACATTTTATTAAATAGTACTATTCCACGCAAAGGACAGTAGGGGATCAGTTTAGTCTGGCGTTAGTCATCAGGCAGAACCTTTACAGTGCTTATTTTTGAAGCTCCCATCACTTCTTCTAAGACACCTGAATGATGGTCCAAGAGCGAACTGAATGTGAAGACGCATCATTTTAGTGAAGACTCATTATTTGTAAGTCTTAATGCATTTGCCTTTTACTTACTTTAAAACTGAAGGAGCCAGGAGGTGGGAAACTGGCAGTCAATGCACTGTTTTAATGAGCTGCGTCTGGCTCACTGAGAGACAGGCAGGCCTGCGCCTACTTAAACTCCTAACGTGCACCTTGTGGCCTCCTGGGCATACTTGTAGCAGGCTAGCCCTTGTTTTGACATCATCTGTTTGCTTTGCACCTCTATTTGCATCGCGCCTTTCCTCCTTTATGCTTTGCTTTCGCAAAAAAAAAAAAAGGTAAATCATTTAATTGCTTTCCATCTTCTTTTTTTTTCTTGGAAAGAAAGAGCATCGAGTTAAAGACACTCATCCTCATTAATGCGATGTTGGATAATACAGTCAAAGGTGCCACAGCTGGAGGAGAAGCCTCGGTTGTGGCCCACTCATTATGGCTTGTATGCAGGCACAACTCCATTCAAGGCAAAGCTGGTGCTATTTTTCAATGAGATGCTTATTAGAATATTTTTAATGCCTTGGTCAGAATTTCTTGTTTATTTGTGGTACATATCCTTATATGGTCAGGCTTGCGTGGGAGTCCACATGACTTCCTGTGTCAGCCTGTGCTGTAGTTATCAATAAGAGGCTCCAGAGCCCCCTAAATAAAGTCATTACACAAACCTGACAGGTTCATTATCGAGGCCTTTTTTTCAAAAGGTGCCCAATCAGGGTTTTATTTTAGGTTTTTGGAATGGAAAAATGCAGTAGTCTGGTTATTTCACTGGGTATCCATATGCAAAAGGTCTGTAAAAAACCCTGTATGAATCACATATTCCACACACACACACACACACACACATACACAATATATAATAGAATATATAAAATAGAACTGTCATTTCATACTAGAATATTAATAGCTCCATAATGTACATTATATTTCATATTGAAAATATTCACACACTGTAAGCTATGTATATGTCAAATACACATTGTGTGCATGTAAAAGTACAAGTATATAAAAAAAAAATTGCTCTTGTATATGAAAGGGGCGATTAAAAAAAATCATGTTTTGGTATTTATAACCAACATAATGAACTCACAGCCATTTGTGATTTTTACAGACATTTTGCATATAGTTTAAGAATGAATAAGATAAATGGAGTGGAAAAACACCCTTGTCTTGGCTTCTCCTAACACTAAAACTGAAGTCATTTTTTCTATTAGCAGTTAGGCCTTCTGCTGGATAATTAGGTGTGAATTCTATATTCTCATTTTAACTCAGTAGCCCATGGGTAAGTAACTAAATGGAAATATCAGTAATAACATTCAGTCACTGCTTGTTATGGCCTAACTTATCACTCTGGTGAACTGTAAAAAAAAAAATGAAGTAGGTTTATTTAGTTCATTCCATCACCATAGACAGCAGACAAACCACTGTACAAAACATTTCCACTGGAAATGAATCGTTAGTTTACTTTTTCTTTTTTTCTTTTTTTTTGCCGATGTTGCCCAGTGCTTTAAAGCAGTTAAATGTGTGCAGAGGAGCTAAAATAATTATTTTTAAAAAAGGCTAAATGAAACTAGTGTCGCAACCATGCATGCATGAGGATTTGCTAACTCGCTAACATGCTAGTCTTGGCGCTAATACTGTAATAACAGTTCCCACCCGTAGGCCTAATAGAAGCAGGGGGTAGTGAGTGTAACCTGAATTATTGTACCTTGCATTGAAGTTTTAATATGGCTTATATGACATTGAGCATCCGAACCCACTTATTTCTCAAAGCCTATTTTCTAGCAATAAAACACAACCTCTCTCTCTCTCTCTCTTGCTCTCTCTCTGTGTGAAATAGGTGGCAATGGCAGCAAGCTAATGAACAGTCAGCTTTGGCTGTAAGCAGAGACGAATTGTTTCCCCTACACACCCTCAGGCTCTTCCCTGATCAGGCGGCAGGATAATCAGCAGGTGCCCGCAGGAAGGGGAGCTGGTAATTGCTGATTTCTGATCCTGCAAATTGAAGCTGGGGATGGTGAGGAGCTCCTATCAGACACACGCAGGAGAAGCATACTTGAGCACAACAGCCTATGAAATGGAGACCCCGTCCTTCGCGGGACTCGTTGGCAGGCTCGAACTCGAGTGCTTGTGAGAGGCCGTAGCAAATGCAGCGCCGGTCGTGTAATTTGCTGTTCTCAAGCTCCGTCCATTTTAGGAGATTGTGATAAATGTGCCTCTCTCCAAGTATCGCGGAATAAAACTCGGTGTTGGCGGCGAACATGTGCTCCCTGCCATGTTTAAAAGCTGCCAGGTCACGTATATGACTGGGTTTAGCTAGTACTGAAAGTAAACTTCTCTATTGTAAAGTCTTTTTGAATTTTAGTATGCCTATGTAAATTAAAGATCCTCTAATGAAATCAGTCAAGGACTTCAATTTCATCTCTTCTGTTACTACTGTATCAAATTTGCTTGCGAGACTAAACATGGTACAGGATTTATAGTGTTACGCCTGAGTGAAATATAATTGTCACTTTGAGCACTGACTTCATATAAAAAATGTGTGAAAATCATGCTTTTTTGAATTCCCCGTCTCCTTACAGAGATTACTGATGAGCCATAAAGAAAAGAATTTCTTTCCAAAGGAGGAGCTCAGAGATTTCATTTTGTTTGCTATGCGTTCCTCGTCATATGGCGTTATTAAAATGACCTCCAGGGATCGGATGACTGATTGAGTTTGTAAGCTCGAGACACAGCCCTTTGCATTTTGTGAGTAACCCAATTTCAGTTCATCTGCCAGACTGCAGAAAAAAGTTGCCTCTCTTGGCTCAAGCCATCCCGGAGATTCCCCATAAATCACTGCTGCCGATTCATCCCTATGGCGGCAAGTGATAGGGTGAAAATAATCTCTTTCCACCCTTTTGTCCTACATAGCAGGCCCGTCAACGGTGCGGTCCGTGATCTCTGTGTTTGCAGTTAATGGTGGAGTTGGGAGCACCGTGGCACAATTTAAATCTTCAGTTCAGAATTCAGGCTAATGAGTCTTCAATCAGGAATCTTAAAAGAAGATAACTGTAGCAGCCAATGTTTTGTGCTAGTCACACCAATTGTTCCCATGCTAAACATTTAGTTTAGTGGCCCTGGTCAGAGGCAAAAGCAAATAAAGTTTAACTAACAGACAATTAAGTTAACCGCAAAATGCACTGATAGCAAAATGCACTGATCACTGGATATATATATATATATGTGTGTGTGTGTGTGTGTGTGTGTGTGTGTGTGTGTGTGTGTGTGTGTGTATGTGTGTGTGTGTGTGTGTTGAGTTTCTTTCTGGTTTGGTTTTTTAAGGTTTCGTTTGGAGCACGCTATAATCAGAACCCATTTGTTTGCTTGTGGCAAAGTGCAGCGTAGTCGGACAGTTTGAAAACAGATTTTAATGCACCCTTGCTCCTTTGTGCACATTATGTGGAAAGGACCTTAGCCTATTGGACTGTGCATCCAAATGAGAACATCAGCGTGTGTCATTGACTCCCACCACTAACAGATGCAGGGGCAGAAACCTGCCTCCAGTGACGCATTTAGCAAGAAGGACACACTATCAATGGTAGTGTCGTTTTGGCATGCTAGAGAAACATAACACACTGGAGAAATGTTGCCTCTTTGACCACATATCTCCTTGACAAATAACAAAATGGACAGTTTTCTAACAACATCTTCTAACGGGGCATGTATGTGTGTGTTTGTGCATTTCTTCCATTACATTACTGGAATTACCATAGATTCATTTGAAATAATTTGGAATTACTCTATACAAAACTGAAAGAAATAAAAGCACTTTGAGTCACACTGCAGCATTCCTGATTGTAGGTCGTTCTATACAGCCGGCATTCTTCTTCTGTAATGGAATTTTGGCTTAAGTAAAGGTCAGTAAGGTAAGCAACACATTACTAAGACCGTACAAAATTATATACCTCCATACTGCCTGGTGTTACAGGTTATTGTGGTATGAGATACAAAATGTCCTTGTTGAAAGAGACATTTTTCACACTGAGTGTGGTAAATGGTAGAAAGATTTCTGCAAATTACAGATAGTCATTTGTAAAAACACAAATACAAAGACTCCAATTAATTTAACTTAAAGCATGTCTAGCAGAAGCAAACAACTGATTCAAAAACATGTTAGCTTTGCTTATGATACATTGCTTTCAAACCACACACAAATCAATTAAAAACTGACCAACTGCTAGGGATTTCTGAAACAAAGTACTAAACAAACACAAATGTTCTAAAGGAAGAATGTATTAGAAAGGGGAAAAAAGTCTATTTATTCTGCCAATGAAATATCCATTCGATGCTGCTTCAGCTGGTGCTTTGATGACGGTATAGAGGAGTACTGTCTAACTCATTGACCCAAACCCTCCTATACCTGTCTGCTTAGGTTTAGATCTGATGACTGAGGATCATTTCCATACCCATCAAACTACTCAGTGACTCCTCATGGCCTATAGATTGGGGTACTTGAAGAGACCACTCTGATCAGGATAGAAATCTTTCATCATAGCCTAAAGATGATCAGTCAGAATAACTTTGCATTGAATTGCAGTGATCCTTCATTCAAAGGCGACAACTGCAATGAAATCAAGGTTGTATGTGCTTCCTTGTGATAAGAAATATCTCTCCCATGCCAGAAAAAAGCCCACCAGAACATAGAACCAAGCAGATTTCCTCCTTATAGGGGTCAAGTATTCAGGCATGTACAGTTGTCTTACTGTACACCACATGTAATTTCTTATTAGTTGAAAATAGGGTAAAGTATGACCTGTTTGTCTTTTTTTTTTCCCATATCTCTGTACAGCAGTGCCTATGGATTTGCATCTTAAATGTGCATTTGTTTTTGTAATGAGGGTTTTATTCACTGCAGTCCTACTATAATATCCCTATCTATGCAGTTGTCAAGGGACTCTTCTTGCTGACCATCTGTTTAAGTCTAATCTCAGTCACCTCTAGAGTTCTCCTTACATGTCATACAAGCATCAAGGTTGTTGACTTTCAGCCAGTTTCCAATGCTATTGACCAACATCTTTCCCATAGATTTAAATGCAAATGTCACTATAGTTGCTGTTGCTCCTGAAACACTAAGCAGTTGAGTAGTTTTTGTGACTTGCGATCGATTCAAGTTCATCATGAATTGTATCCAATTCATGATGAACCATTTCAAAATCATGTAGACCTTTTCCTCTTGTCATCTTGATTGATCATCAAAGTCAACGGGGCCTTTCTCCATTTTTTCAGGTTTTTCCTTTGTCACCCATATATACCATTTTAAATTGCGTTACTGTAGGTCTCCTTGGTTGATTATACCTTTAGTGGCTTAACAGTTATGATCATTAATATTGGTGGATGACATTCGTATAGTTTGTGTGTGTGTGTTTTGGTCAGTAATTCTTTCTTCATGGCAGCATAATTTATAGATATGTAAATAATAACATAGTTTAGGAGATTCCTAATTTGTGCCTATGAGGTAAATATTGCCTAAAGTAACTGAAGAAGGTAGTTATAACCAATAAACTGTAGTTTTAATATATAGCAATTATGTTCAGGATATATGTGTGTTAGCAACTGAAAAAAAATGTAATAATCCAAAACTTGTGACCAACAAAGTGCTGATTCATGTTAGAGACCAATAACTTGTTTGAGTAATTTGGGCTGATTTGTTGGTACTTACAACCAAGCCACAAGATGCAGATATACAACCTGAAAGATTAAAATATATATGTTCTGTACATTAAGAAAATGAAATATTACTGAAATAAGTTTTTGCAACAATGGAGAAAGATGATGCTATGACACTATAGCATAAAGTAGCTTAAAGTATAGAGTTTAAAGTACTGCATGTTATTTTTTATGATGTCCCATACATAAGGCTCACGCTTTCATTTGTTATACATCGTTCCTGGCCATGTATAATTCTTCCATCATGTAAATACTGCATTATAGGCCACTGACACTATTCTCAGTCACACTGGCTACTTTTGTTCTGTTTTCAGCAACTGAAAATATCCGGTAACAGTCACCTAATGATGCTTAAACAGTGCACACATGGTCACCATCAGCTTGGAGCTAAAGTTGGCTGTGCTCAGCTGCAAACGCAGCTTAAGAGGCAAGACGGTGCTACATCTGTTGTGATTTCAAGCAACTGAAAATGGTATAATTATCCTCCATCTTTACTCACAAACTGAGAGAGACAAAGAGGGAGAATGGAGAGAGAGAGAGAGTTCCTCCCATTATCTTTTGCTGGCATTGGTTACTTGTGTTCATGTAATTGACTGGCATTAGTCAAATGTTCTGGTAATGGGATAGCGGGGGGAAGTAAAACACTCAGAGAAATGAGCACATTAGACAGACACAGATGCCTAACCAGCTGCTAAAGACTTGCACTGTATTATCACTTCAGTCCCTCTCTAGGCCAGCTGGGTCACCACAGATATGAGCAATAGCACTTAACCAAGTAGCGGGAAACATAATGAGTCCGCATCTGCTTTAGGATCAGTTTTCCAGAAGATCCCATGGTGTATAGGAAGTTTCAGGAACAGGCGTGTCTGGTCCCAGATCAGTGCAAGCTGGAGAATGATCCTCACTGAATTTAATCTAATAAAGCTAGGGAATGAGAGGGATCAGTGTGGGTGATTGTGTTGTACTGCAGCGCTCTCTTGCAAACAGTGTCATGCGAGCACAGCTAGCTATTAAAAGGGAATTAGATTGCAGTTCTGCTCTTGCTGTGAATGAGGACTAATGCACCAAATTTGACAAATGGCAGGGAAACGCTGTAAAGTGTCCCCACTGGCATTGGCACACTACTAGATACTAGTATGTAACATACTAGAATGTGTTTAGGTTTTCAGAGTAGGGGACCGAACTGACACCTGGCTTAATGCGCAGATAAACACTCATGGGTAACGTAGTATATATTAACCCCATGTACTTTACCCCCACATATAAAATATTTGCCAGTTTTCAGTCTTTATGGCCTCTCTAATAGGACCAATTTTTCCAGCAGTGTTCAATGGTATTAGTATATTAGTTTCCTGGCCTAGTTCTGCCTCGGCACAGCACCGCAGGGCAATGCTATGCTACCCTTCCAACTTGAGAAGTTGTGTAACTCACTGCAGTGGTGCAGTTCCTCTTGCAGTGTGTGCACTTAGACATCACGTGAATCAAGAAAAGGATGATAAATGGCTCCTTCTTCACGTTAGTGTTTGGTCCTTGTCATTCATCAAACCGCGTCTTCCGCTTCCACTACCTGCTCACTTCAGATAACATCAGTAACTATGGAGATGCCTTTCCATAAAGATGTGGTTTTCCCTGTCTTTTTTTCCCAGAGACAGGTCTGGAGCAGCAAGATTTGCCCAGAGAGTCATGAATCTGCGCAGCATGATAGTTCCCTTCCCTGAGCTGCTCATGCTAAAGACCATGTCAGCTCGGACTCACATATGACCTCAACTGACATTAAATAAAAAGTATGATGGGAGAGAGAAGTCCACTGCATAGAGATGCATGGGGAAGTAACAATACTGTAGCCCAAGCCCTGCAAAAATATTGCAGGTTAACTTGAAGGGTATACACTCAGTGTTTGGGCTGGCGACCAGTTAGCAACTGCTCTGTCTGGCTTAATTAAATAAATTCTGTTCACTACCTTTTGACTCCCATAACGGTAATGTGGCTGTTTTGAACAAATAGGGATGTTTAAGTACATATGTAAGGTAATGCTCTTAATTAAATAGATGTGGGGGGGGTTTTCCCCAACACTATGTTCCTCTCAGACAAGGTTGTGTATTCACAGTGTTTTAATCATCATGTGCTTTATGATGTTTTTGAGCAGTGCTGAACAGGATAGAGGGTCGAACAGGATAGAGGCTGACAAATCTGGTACAGCAAGCCTAAGCAGCCCAAAACCGCAGACTTGTGCTCTAAAGCAGGAACAGACCAGTGACAGATGCCTGAATAGCCTGCAATACCTTCACATGCCAGTCTCTCTCCCTCATACACACAAACACATCATTTTGGACAAAGAGAGACTGAGACAAAGAACTCAGTTCCTTAGCTTTCCCACAGCTGTTCTTGCTGACAGTTGCATACAGGGCTGACAGTTTGTCCAAATGACATGCTGTGCACAGTCCCTGTGAACTTGGATCCAGTACTATAACTACATCCAGCATTCACACTAAGAAGTATTGTCAAGACATGCCAACACGTTGCACAGTTGATCATTTGAACTTTGGCTGCTGAGGTTCTTTCAGGAAGAGGGAGAGAAGGAGACAGCAACAGGAGAAGACGTTAGAACTAATAGAACTATGCAAATGTAGACCATCAACACGCCTGTTCTGACCCAGCATTTAAAGTCCACAGCAGTTGTCATGACAGCAACAGGAAGCCGCATTGTAGGAACAACTGCGATTGGTGACTGATTGGACGTTAGTGCTCAAGAAATTGGCCGAGGCAGAATCGCTATGTGCTGAATCACTTTCAAATACACATCCCAAATTGCCCTCTCTGGTGGTTGGGAAAGGTGATTACGTTTTTATTCTAGTCGCCTGCTTTCTGTGGCCTGCCCTGGCTGCAGACCCCTCTCACGGCTACACCGAGTCCATTAGGATAATGGGCCAGTCAGACGGTCATATTATGAGGGACAATTTGCATCAGAATCAAGGCTGTTGCTAATATAAAATGCTGGAGAAAGCCCAGTGTACCCACGTGAACACTTCGTTAAATCAGGCAAGGGCAGAGTCGCGGCAGTGGCGCACATACAGGCCAGAGGACCACAGTGATAAGTGACGTCTCACCCAGACGTCTCTAGCTCTTGTCCGGTAGTGTCACAGGATGGCACAGTTGTGTTTTCAGGGGATGTTCGAGTGGAGAAACACTAAACCACTGACTGTTACAGTTCTTCAGTATCTTCGGTATTATTTTTCAGGGGAAAAAAATAACAGTTGGAGCATGTCATTGACTTTTAATAGCTTCAAGCCATAAGCCTTAGACTAGTCCAAGAGTTTTATCTAACACTGGAAAAAAGTTATTCATTAGACTACCTATCTCTGTGTCTCATGACTTACTACAGGGTGGTCCATGTCAGTGTTTCAACAGGGATGAATCATTAACAACTACATTGTATAAAGTCTGTATATTCAGAACTGTTAAGTTAGAGTGGGAATGGACTGGACTGTAAACATCTGCACTATAATGCTCTCCTTTGGGCAAGGAAAACATTTACAGCATGGCTAATGAACATTGGAGCCCTTATGGGATGGAATTTTCATCTAACATTTTCACTACTAATCCACGGGCATTGGAGGTGAGGGGTTCATGGAGGGTTGAAATATTCAGTGTTTTGTTTTGTTTTGTTTTTTAGTACCACAAGCTAGTGAAGTCCTAGTGCTCTTTACAGAGCAAGAAAAGCAGTACTTCAGGCTTATCTCCCACCCCAGAGAAGCTGGCCATGTACTGCTGGAAGATGGAGAAAAGAGAGAAGGAAAACCAAAAAAGAGAGCAGGAAAGAAGTTTCTCCAGGCCATATTCATTACTCAGATGAAAGGAGCTCAGATGAACGTTCCTCTTCACTTAACTGTTCTGCATATATATTGGCTCAGAAGATTTCATATTCACCTATTAGAGCTTTACCACTGAGGGAGTAAAGGCAATCAACTGGCTTGGATGTGAGAGGTATTTACCTGAATCTTAATTCCTGTTTAGAGTGGGTGGAGGAATAAGGAGAGAGAGAGAAAGAGAGAGAGACAGAGAGTCAGAGAAAGAGAGAGAGTGTGGGAGAGAGATCGAGAAAGACAGAGAGTGTGTGCAGGAGAGAGAGAGAGGTACTCACAGGCAACAAATGTTCTTGCCCAAAGAGTAGGAAGACTTAAATGAATGACTTAATGTCACTTTATTCATTTGAAATATTTTGCTGATCACTTTTGCACCCTGCCACTCTTACAGCAGCCCGACTCCACCCCCCACTTCCTCTGGGGTTGGCTACCCCGTCACGGCCGGATCGATTGGGCTGGGTGATGGCTGTTTGGAGAGGCCCATGTGTGAATGACAATCGGGCGAGCCAGAAGAATGATGGAATGCTGAAGCTGGGTTAATTAACTTCCAGTTGAGTCATGAGTATTCATTCCTGCTCACACCACTTCTTGTCTCTCTCTCTCTCTCTCACACGCACACACACACGCACACACACACACACACACACACACACACACACACACACACGCGAACACACACACGAACACTCACACACCACACACACACACACACACACACACACACACACACACACACACACACACACACACACACACACACACACACACACACACACACGAACACTCACACGCACACACACACACACACATGAACACACACACGAACACTCACACACACACACACACGAACACACACATGAACACACACACACACTCACATACACACGAACACTCACACACACACGAACACTCACACACACACGAACACACACACACGAACACACGAACACTCACACACTCACACACACACACACTCACACACACACACACACACACACGAACACTCACACACACACACACACACACAAACACTCACACATACGCACACACACACACTCACACTCACACACACTCACTCACACACTCACACACACGAACACTCACACACACACACACGAACACACACACGAACACACACACGCACACACACAAACACTCACACAAACACACTCACATTCACACACGAACACTCACACACACACTCACACACACACACACACACACACACACTCACACACACACACAAACACACACCCCTCCTCTTCATCTCTCTAACTTCTCAAAAGCAGTGGGCAGCGCCAGCTTTGACAGATCAAGTCAAGGCCCTGGAGCTTTAGCGGATGAAGATGTGGACAAGAATCACCACACAGGTTCCACATTTAAACAATAATGCTACATTAGATATTACAGAAGCAACATTGCATGCTCTGTTTGTTTGTTTGTTATTTTTTAATAAAATTGAAATTAGCAAATGATAGATAATAAATCAAAGAAAAAAAAAACACTCAAACAAATGTGGGGGGGAGGGTGGACCCTGAAGTGTGCGTTTCACAGAACCCATTCACTACTCGATACCGACTCTGATCCAATGAAGGGTTTGAGGAGTCTCGTAAAAAGTATAGAGACATGTACTTCAGCCAAGCGTGAATAACTATTTTTCAATTTCACTCCTGCCATTGGCTTGAACTCAAAAGCTAATTTGTTGGCAATGTTTGAATTAGATCAATAAAACCAAGGAACAAGAAAAGCAGGCGACAGATTCACAAAGCAATTTATTGCAAAGCAAGATACATTGCATTATGCAAATGAATTCAACACATTCTTAAAACTCGAAGTACTGCAAAGTACAATGTTTTCGGAGCAAGTGTCACTGGTTTTCTCTAAACAATTCAGAGGTGTAATTCAGCATTCTCAGAATTCCAGTGGCCAGAGATTGTCAAATATTCTTTTGATTCTTTTGAAACCAGTCAGTGGTTTTCAATGCACCGCTTAAAGATTTATTTGCAGAATGCAAAGGCAGTTATTTTTCTGAGCCCAGTTTTCTAGAAGGTATAGTCTAGTTGAGTTCACCTTAATTAGATCAGTGCAAACTCTTTGACTTTTCTATCATAGTGTGATTTCTGTGTTGGCGTTTGTTTAAACCTTTGCAGTCCACAGATGTTAATTAACACACATTTTAAGTGAGAGTCATGCCACTGCTTACTCTGCATATAATCATACATACACAGTTTTATCCATTTTATTAATGCTCATGTTGCATCTCATATGTAGCTATATGCATCTTATTCAGTCCATTCCAAAGCCGTCTCAACCTCTGTGATCAATCAAACTGGCAGGGCCTTTAAGGCTTTTTCAAAACTTTCCTTAGCTTAAATAATGCCTTTCTGCATGCCCGGAAACCTTACACTATTAATCAAATGGGGTTTGTATGAAGCAAACCTTCATTTTATTTTGCAAAATATCTAAATATATATAGACATAGAATGGGCTGTACTGCTGTAGATTCAGCACCCTGTTCCTCTGACAAAGCAAATGTGAAATACAGTGATTTTCACACATGACATACCACATAAAGGAATGTCAGAGTTGAGCTTTTGCCTCAGTCTGCTCCTCTGTAGGTTTTTTTGAGTTGCTGGTAAATATTTCGGATGTTTGCAAAGGAGAGTTCTAGGAGAAACTGACACAATAGTACAGGTCACAGAAATCCGTAAAATTTTTAAGTCTGAACAAATACACTTTATACCTCAAAGCTAGTTTGAGCCCTCAAATTCTATTCCGCTATAAAGCTGAGAAGTCAGTGCAGTCATTTAGACATGATCCTCTGGTGGAGCGAAAGTGGAAAAAAAACAAGAGCTCTTAACACGCGTTCTGTGCTCATCACCTTTACAGGATGTGTAGGTGGGTTGTGCCACTCAGACTCTGTGCCTGCTGGTCTCCACCACAGACCTTTTTTAATGACTGTGTCCCATCTTCAAATAAGTATTCCAGATTTGAATCAAGTCTGACTCCATCCTCCGTGGAAGCTGGTTTTTCTCCGGTTTATCATGTCTTAACCTTAATGGTGAATTAAGTGTTGGAGTGCTCTGAGGGCTAACGCATTGCTGTAAGATGCTTTCCCCATTTCAAAGAGCCTCTACTATTTCTCATAACAGAACAGCTTAACGATTAAATGTTAAATTTTTGCAACTCATCATAGACTACCTAATCCCCATCATTTTAAAATGTTCCTTTTTCAGAATTTGCTGCAGTGTAAAAATTACGTGCCACATCCACTCTATACGCTCTTCAACGTGCTACACCAACTCCACACACACTTCAACATGCCAGATCCACTTCTTGCTTTAATCACACGACATCTGAATGAACTACTCATCCATGTGATATATTTTGATCATATTTTTAAGACAGTATGCTAATATATCTGGCCATACACCATGAGCAAAGTTAGCATGTTGTGAGAAGTATTCCTTTATCTCTGGCAAGTGCTGTAAATCCCCCTCCTCTGTCTTTACACTCGTGTGCTGATACACTGTACCCCCAGAGCTTCAGTGCTACATAAATAAGATGAATGAAAATGTATAGCTGGAAAGCTTTTCTACTAATCTTTTTTTTTTTTTTTTGATTCATAGGCTCTGTTGCATTTTGTCTTTCATTTGTATCGTTCTGGGTGTCGACTGGGCACCTTGAAGCCCTCGATGGGTGCGTATAGCATGTGGCTCTTATTTTTACAGTTGATCGGTTCGCTGCAGCCTAGCTTACAGGCTGCATGGAAATAATTTACATTAGTAAATTTGCCTTTGCCAGTCCACTTGTTTTGTCAGATGCACATGGAAAGAATGGAAGCATCAGTCGCGGCGTGCGCGCGCGAGCACGTGAGCAGCAGGAGCGGCCAGCATCTTCTTCGGCTTCGTACGGGTCAGGTTCTCGGTTGGGTCGTGTTTCGTCTCCCCAAAATTTGGACGGAACTCCAGTGTGGACAAGCCAGAGGAACAGAGGAGATGATTAGGCCAGGATCATGCTCAAAATAAGCGCAAATGAGACTCCGAGGGAGAGAGAAAACGACCCCATTACTGGACATCATGCTGGGTCTAAGTTTGTCTCCCTGCTGCTGTCTAATTGATTTGGTTTTACACTTGTTCATTACTGTGGATGTTAGTTGAAAAACACTAAATTAGCCACCATTTCAGTGTGTAATTAATGCTCAGTCACTGTAAAAAACAAAAAGATTTGATTCAAGACAGTCAACGGCACCTTAAAATCAGGAGCCAGTATCATCTTTATAATCGGCTCTAACGTTGCAGACAGATAAATTGTCAAAAAACGAATTGTCTTCATGTGGAAAAAAGGTAGAATATATTTTAATTTCATTTAGCAACCCAAGTGAGAAACTATAAGTTCAACATTCCTGAGACCCATCTGTACTGTCATTAAACAGTGACAAATGGCCACATGCCACCGATGAGGAGAACAAAGCCTGCCAACGCTGAATCTTCCTTCCAAATCAGGTTTCAAGAGAAACTTTCTCCTGTTTCTGGAGTGGGATCCCCATCACGTTTGCCACCGCGCCACCTCCGGCAGTGATGTTTCACTCCACCGATGAGTCCCACACATGCCCAGAAAGCCTTGACATTTCCAAAATATGCTCCCTTCCGAAAGTGCAAAAATGCCAGCTTGGTAAAGCATGTCTCAAGACTGCAATGATGACTCCAGTGCTCCGATAACGTTAGCTGACAGTCTGACAGAGCAAATATTTCACTTAAAATTTACAATGCTTTGGAGAAATGGTTCCTACACTTTAGCACCTGAAGAGAGATCATGAATAGATCAAGGAAAACATGCAGAACTATTGTAATCATTCTGTGCATTGTATGTGCATTTTTTTCATGAGTGATAGAGGGTAAATAGACACGGCTTTAGAAAATACTGTGATATTTTATTAGAAACGCTGCAGAAAAATTTTATACAGGTGTCCAGCCAGAAATATCATCTATCACTTAAGGCAAAAACTGCAACCAATATAGGACAAACTATTATTTAGAATCCTACATTTCACCCTTGAATTATAGACAGAGGCTATGATGAATATTTTAGATTCAATATACAAATTTAACTTTATAAATTTCAATAGCATTTTTTAATTTAAATCTTTGTTTGCAATTTCAAGATATTTTGTTATAGGATGCAGAACTAAAAATATCAGGGTTAATGATTTTTATAGCATTTATAATTATTTTTATTTACACTCATCCACTTGCGTTGTAACCCAAAAATATCACAAGCCTGGCACAATACTTTACATATTGCTAGCATATGACAAATAGAAATATCTAACATATACTTCTTTACGAACATATCCAACTAATATAGATACCAAAAACACTGCCTTGGTTATTTTTTTCATTGTTTTTTTTTTCCTTTTATGATTATAATGCTGGTCTTAGCTTTGATTCAGGCAGTGGTGCATGTGACAGAAGAGTTGGTGGGGGGTGGAGAAGCTAAAGGTATCACAGGGTGAAACAGACAGTCTCAGGGACCAACACAGGTCAGACACAGGATGCTGTTTTCTGCCCTCATGGAGCTGCTTGTGATTTCCATTGGCAAGTTCTGCAATGACACATGACACCTGGAAACCAAGAGGTTACATTCAGGCCTAGAATGAAGTGGAATCTGATTGGCTACAGGAAACCCATGGCAGATACATGCTTGAGTGACAGCATGATGTTCCAGTTTTTTTGTGCGTTTGTTTGCTTTTGGGGGTACCTCACTGTGTGATTAGCAAGAATAAAATGAGAGATTGTAAAATATCCTCATCCCCTTCACTCATAGGGAGGGCTTTAAACACACTCTAATAGTGCTGTAAGCCCAGGAGTCTGAATAGAAAAAGTAAAAAACTCCTCTTAGATCAGCATAAAGGGGCATTTTTGTCAGTATCATGGTTTTTTTGTCAATGTAGACAGCGATCCTTCATATTGAGGTTACTGCATGAGCCAATTTTTCAGCAGACAATATTTAATACATGTGAAGATGAAGAGACACAGGGAGAAAGGCTATGGTTATAGGTATCCGAGTGCTGGAATAAGTGCGTTAAACAAACATTTCCGAAATTTAAACCAATGACTATGTTTCGAATATTTACAGTCAATTCAACAGAAAGCACAAGCTCATTAATAGTCATATTTTGAACCAAAACGACAATAAAAGCTTTTTCGATTTCTTTTAGGATTGGATTTTTAACCCACAGCTATTTACATAATTGTCATCTTTACAAATTTGTCATAAATACATTTCAGGCTGGGAAATTTAGAATTTAGTTCCTTCATCCAATATGTGACAACACCATCGGAAAAGTAGAATGACACTGTTGTTCAAAATAGTGTTCTTGCACACTATGTCAGCTGTTACTCTTGATATAGGATAAAGAATATGACACATACAAAGCTTTCACAGGTCGTTGATGCCTGCTATCCTTAGTATGAACGTGTCGCTTATGCAAGCAAAATAGTCCCTGTTGAAGAGCTCATAGTTTCTTTTGGTAAAACATTCCTTTGTTCTCTCTATGCTTGGCTCCAAGTTCACTGTTAGTTTTAGTAACATTCACTTCCACAAATAGGTGATACTGGACTTGTATCTTCTTCAAGAAGGTATTGTAGCAAAATAATATCTTCTCCACACTGAGTCAGTCTCCGAGTGGAAATTAAAATTTTTTCATCCATGAGAGAGACATCCGACTTCTGAGTCCGAATCCCCTCCGACCTCCCCCCCTCGGGGCAGTTCCAAGGGGGGATGGGCAACAGTGGTCATGGTGGGCTTCGCTGAGCTATACCCTGGTGGTGGAATGCCCATGTGGCAGATTGGTGCTGTTCTGGCTGCCACCGAAGGCGTTGAAGTTGTGCAAGGGCTGCATGGCTGCCAGCGAGTTGGGGATCATGGTGATGGTGCTTGGCGTCATGAGCGGGATGTCGTCAGGCGAGCGCCGCAGCGTGAGCGTGTAGTCAGGCGGGCAGGCCAGGCGCAGCGCCTCATGGGCCTGCAGCGCCTCGCACTCATGGTGGTGCTCATGCTCCAATTGCTGCTGCTTCATCTGCAGCGACATCAGCTCCTCGCTCTGCAGGTGCGCCACGTCGTTGGCTCCGGCCCCTCCACCCGCGCCGGCGCTGCCCCCTGCACCTGCTGCCCCCGTCGGGTTGCGCTGCGGGCTCAGCCCGCGCCGGTTCGACTCGTGCCGCCGCTTGTCCTTCTTGTAGTAGAGCGCGGCGAAGGCCAGGATGTTGAGGAAGAGCAGCGAGGCTCCCACAGCGATGGTCACGCTCAGCTCGGTCGAGTAGTCCCGCTTGTTCTCGATCACCACTGACGTATCGTCGCCCGGCTCACCTCCCTTGTGCTGGTCCGTCGTCTGCTTAGGGTTTGGCGGCGGCACACCAGGGTGACGCGTGGTCGATGGCCACGTTTTGCCCAGCCGCTTGGTGTAGGGGAAGGGCGTTGTGTCTTGCGGCGGGATCTTAGTCGTTGTTGAGACGTATTGGAAGAGCTCGTTGATGTTGTGCAGGTGTGGCACGAGCTCCAACCAAAAGGCCACCTTTGTGGCGCGGTAGTGATCCCTGACCCTGGGCTTCAGGCCAATGTGGAGATAGAGCTGGTCTTTGGGGTTGTACTTGGACCAGGCCACCTCTTCAAAACGGTTGGGCTTGGTGTGAATGAACTTGGTGTCCTGAGGCACAGGCTGATTTGGATCTCTGTAAAAAAAAAAAAAAAAAAAAAAACCCAACAAAACATGAGCGCATGAGTGAGATTCAAACAATAAATATTATTTATGGCACTTTAGTAATGCATGCCAGTGCAATTTACACACAAGCCTCATTTCACGAAATACATATACACCACAGTTTTGTCTCACTGTCACCATTTTAAAATTTGATTTCTAAAACAATATTAGTGCACATTCATAACAGGCAGCTCTGAAAGTTAGAAATGATGTGTAGTTTTTAACAAACATTACACCTCTCTCAGCTCTCATTAAGACACAGAGTAGTCTTTTTTTCTTTTTTCTTAGAAGATCAGTTTAGCAGTTTTATTCAG
Organism: Electrophorus electricus; assembly: GCF_041902795.1. Taxonomy (NCBI): domain Eukaryota; kingdom Metazoa; phylum Chordata; class Actinopteri; order Gymnotiformes; family Gymnotidae; genus Electrophorus; species Electrophorus electricus. Next base: position 8,241 of record NW_027658614.1, on the reverse strand, counting down.
TGTGAGGTTAGGCAAAAATGCAGCGAGATGTAAAAGTTTTCTACATATGGAAATGAGGTGGTAAAACACTTCTATTTCTCTGAGTGCATTACTATTTTAGTTTGTTTTGTCAGTAGTGCCTTTATTCTTACATGTCTGTTCAGTAAGCTGTGTCAGTCATCTTTTTTCACCGTGATTTTTGACATTTCTGCACTCCAGGATCCAACCAAATTATTCTAATGTGGCAGAGAATGACTAATAGCAAAATTCGTATTTGAATAAAAACCCCAAACACCTCCCTGTCCACAGCTCACTTCCCTCAAGAGTGTAAGCTGTGGGGAGTTTGCCGTCTGAACTTTAGAGGACATCATCAGACCATGTTATTGTAAACAGAATATTTCAACATTTTCAGATCTTATCCACCACACATACCAAAGTCTATCACCCAAGGTTTTTTGGCAATTTACTCGAAAAGGTCTTTGTATAAGCAGACCAAAAACACAAGCACACACCGCAACTATGGTTTAAACACCAAAACATAAGCAGACTGTAAGCACACCATGAACACCAAAATCTAAAGTGGGCACCGTTTAACAGGTAAGTGTTACGCATCTTCTGACAACTCCCAAAGTTGTTTCAACGAAATGCACCGAATGTAAGCTATCAACTTGCACTGGCTCAACAGTAATTGGCATATGAGCATTAAAGGAGGTGTGCAGTCATGAGTCATCCGCTTCAATACAAGCTTCAGCACACAAAACATGAGAAGTAATTGGCAGGCACATGTTGTGAATGTCGACACTGTGCAACATAAACGTCTGCGCTACGGGCCAGCATGCAGGTGATGCGCACGCTCCATGTGCCACTGCCTGGAAACACAAACTCAGTTGGTGCTTAGACCAGAACAGGTTGCGCTGTTCTGTCTTTAGCTGCATGATGAAACGTCTGGGCTTAGTGATCTTAGCTGTGTGTGTGTGTGTGTGTGTGTGTGTGTGTGTGTGTGTGTGTGTATGTGTATGTGTGTGTGTGTGTGTGTGTATGTGTGTGCGTGTGCGTGTGCGTGTGTGTGTGTGTGTGTAGGTGTGTGTGTGTGTGTGTGTGTGTGTGTGTGTGTGTGTATGTGTGTGTGTGTGTGTGTGTGTGTGTGTGTGTAGGTGTGTGTGTGTGTGTGTGTGTGTGTGTGTGTGTGTGTGTGTGTGTGTGTGTGTGTCAGGCCCATGGTGGAGGCAGCAACTGTGCTGTCTGCTGCGACACTCTTGGTTGTGATTTCATTGTTGGAAGTTGAAAGAGGAGACTGAGAAGAAATGGATGGACACAGACAGAGATAGACACAGAGAAGGAGAGAAAGAGACAGGCAGAGAGAGACAGAGAGAGACAGAGAGAGAGAGAGAGAGACAGAGAGAGAGAGAGCGAGAGAGAGAGAGACAGAGAGACACAGAGAGAGAGAGAGAGAGAGAGAGAGAGCAGAAAAAACTTTAAATAGATACTGATGATGGAGAACATAGCTACATAGTTTTACTAAATGACTGAATGAACAGATTGGTAAACAGAAAATGCAACAGTGTATATGAATGGATGAGTGAATAAACAAGCAAAAGAATGAACAAATGCACACAGGAATAAACGCAATAGCTACATGCTTAGAAAATGAAAGAAAACATCTTTATATTTGAAAAACAGATGTCAAAGTAAGACGACTAAAAGGAATTCTCTGTGTGTTGTATTGTTGTTGTTCTTGTTGTTTCATGCTAAGTAACAACGTAACGGTCCATTATGTCCAAAGCTTCATCCCGTATTCTGAACATCTGGGGTATGAGAGGTGTGTGTGGCTGAAGGACGGGAGAGGAGTAATTTATTCTTTTTACTGCACATTCAATAGGACTTACAGAAGGAATACTTTAAAAAAAGGTTATAATCACATAAATCATACCAAATAACTCCACAAAATAACACATCACCTTGCCACTACCATACACAAATGAAGCAATCACACTGCGAGCACAAAATGTTTTAAAAAGGATCAATGATGTGCGGAATGGTGCCACGAGGCTGGTCTGTTTCGCAAAGCTTTGGAGGACTGATGTTAACACATGTCCTGCCCCTTCAATCACAGTCAATGCTCAAACGTACGTTAATGCAGGCCCTCGGGAGTGGAGGTGGGGTTCTGTCTCTACATTTAGTTTTCATCTATGAAATGAAAATAGAAAGCAGACAGTTATAAATATCCCCCCAAAATGCAACTTGCCCTCATCTCTCTATTTCCCTTTCTCTTCTTTCTGTTCTTCTCTTGCTCTGTCTTAGCCTAAAGCATATGCCATTAAGAGCAATTATTTTCTCTGTAGCGCAGAAGAAAAAATAAACAACCAGTTACGGATGCATCCGGCCTGGGCGTGGTTTACTTTGCTGAAGGATGGTATATTTCTTAAAATGCAAGAAATCCTGAGTTTAAATTTCACGCTTAAATTACTGCAATTCGGGAGTATGGAGATCACGGCACTAGTCGTTTTTAATTATTTACATTACAATTTTTTTTTTTATATTTGAGAGACATTGTATTACAAGCAGATATATTTTTGCTGCCATGTGTATAAATGTAACTACACTAATTTCTTTTCATTCTAAGGAGCATAATTCTCGATGAAGGGCTGAATTAATGTAGTAATCAGTGTTATGTAGCTTAACATGGGATAGGGGTTGTGTAAATAGAGTAATACATCTAAATCCCCCTGGGACCCTGGAGTGCTTTTAGCACCTTCTTACTGCCACTTAATAGTTAAGTGATTTGTGCAGAAATCATACAGGTTGCACAATGTAAAAATATAAAAATGTAAAATGGCATTTCCACACCCTACTGTCACGAACATGAAGGGTCAAGGGGATGGAGCGCATGTCAGGGTGAACGAAAAGATGTACGTGCAATCACTGTTATTCTTGCAAGAGCTTGTTTAGCTGGCACACGGTCTCCAGAAGGACAGCATTACACACTCCCCAGTCAGGTTATTAGAAGGGCCTGCCTTGTAGCTACGGCTGCTGGCTGCTTTATTAGGTATGTCCATCTTACAGGTGGAGATCATAAGTGTGCCACGGCCGCACACAATTGGTCAGCCAGCCTGTACTGCAGCCCACAGTGTACCGCAGCCCTGAGTGTACCGCAGCCCTCAGTGTACCACAGCCCTCAGTGTGCCACAGCCCTCAGTGTACCACAGCCCTCAGTGTACTACAGCCCTCAGTGTACTACAGCCCTCAGTGTACCGCAGCCCTGAGTGTACCACAGCCCTCAGTGTACCACAGCCCTCAGTGTACCACAGCCCTCAGTGTACCGCAGCCCTCAGTGTACCGCAGCCCTGAGTGTACCACAGCCCTCAGTGTACCACAGCCCTCAGTGTACCAAAGCCCTCAGTGTACCACAGCCCTCAGTGTACTACAGCCCTCAGTGTACCGCAGCCCTCAGTGTGCCATAGCCCTCAGTGTACTACAGCCCTCAGTGTACTACAGCCCTCAGTGTACCACAGCCCTCAGTGTGCCACAGCCCTCAGTGTACCGCAGCCCTCAGTGTACCGCAGCCCTGAGTGTACCACAGCCCTGAGTGTACCACAGCCCTCAGTGTACCACAGTCCTCAGTGTACTACAGCCCTCAGTGTACCACAGCCCTCAGTGTACTACAGCCCTGAGTGTACTGCAGCCCCCAATGTACTGCAGCCCTCAGTGTACCACAGCCCTCAGTGTACTACAGCCCTCAGTGTACCGCAGCCCCCAGTGTACCGCAGCCCTCAGTGTACCACAGCCCTCAGTGTACTACAGCCCTCAGTGTACCGCAGCCCTCAGTGTACTACAGCCCTCAGTGTACCGCAGCCCCCAGTGTACCACAGCCCTCAGTGTACCACAGCCCTCAGTGTACTACAGCCCTGTCGGTGTCGGACAGCAGCACCAGACTGGATATTAGCTGAGTGAAGCACCATCTCAACACAGCATTTACAAAGACATGGTAGTGTAATGGCTTGGGAGGGGGCCTGAGCTGGTACAGGCACAGTAGTTTAGCTTTATATATATATGTGTGTGTGTGTGTGTATATGTATATATCTATGTATATATATGTGTGTGTGTGTGTATATGTATATATATATATATATATATATATATATATATATATATATATATATATATATATATATATATATATATATATATATATATATATGTGTGTGTGTGTGTGTGTGTGTGTGTATATATGTGTGTATATATATGTATATATATATGTATATAAATATTCATTATCCAACCAAGACTGCTTCTGAAGGGCTAGGGAGTAGCTAGCAAAAAATAAAAGATGGACTAAAGATATTAAATCTCCCAGTTTTCCCAGAACGATGATTAGGCCTAAACCAAGACTATAAAAAATATAATGGCAGGTCTCAATAGGCTTAATTCATGCCTAGAAACTGACCTACTAGTTGCTTGGAATAAACGTATACATTTATGCAGGTAAAGCTTAGGGTTACTAAAGGTTCCATTCAAGATTCCATTGATAAACATTTTTGGGGGCTGCAGAATTTTTAGTATTTCTTAGATGTACTGGTCTAAAAAAAACAAAAAACAAATTAGGGATGCAATGGGTAAAATAAATAAAATGTTGTGGTATTAAAAATAAAATAAAAAGCAAACCCTAATTTTGTGTCTGCCCGACCCCCCAAATGATTTTCAGATAGCACTCAGCAACTGAAAGTTGAGCTTCACAAGTGGATTGTTTATCTGTGACTGGAGTGCTTCTCCTGTGCCAGGGAAGGCACTTCTAAGGGCTGTTTAAATTGCTTTCATCTTTGGCCCCTGCTTCACTTTATGGCACTCAGGCTGATGCGTGGGGTAGGGTTGTGGGGTGGAGAGACGCATGCAGCTTGGGTGAGCCTGCCAGGACATCCCCTGACACACTGCCACCCTACTGCATAAGTGGTAGCAGTCAGCATTGCCGGCCTGGGAAGGGCTAACAGGTTGTACATGGCCCAAGGCAAGGACTCCCGTGCACCCCTAACAGAGGGCGTCCTGATCCACTTTTCCATGATGCTGCTGAAATACTCACATCAGGACCTGCTTAGCAGAGAGGTGGGAGACAGACACAGAGAGAGACACCCCTGGGCCTCATGTCTCGTGTTTCACAGTGCTGAACTAGGGTCAGCTCTCCAGATGTGGTATAGAATCATGTTAACGGCAGTGACTGATTCTATATCTGCACTCTCGCTCTCAAAAGGGTCCTGTCATATAAATAACCCCTGAGGTCTGGGAAGAGGCTCGGGGGTCAAGCCGATTGTCTTGGCAGTGAGTGAGACGAGGTGGCGTATACATGCTGTGAAATGCAATCAAAGGAAGAAAGAAGAACAAGGTCCGATAAAGGTGATTCCAAATGCAGAACAGTGACTCTTTTCAGCAGCAATGTCAAAAAGGAAGGCAATGTTCCACTTGTTCAGTTAGACACCGCTTTTTATATAAATACTGGCGCTTTTTATATGAATACCAAATTTATTTTTGGCATGTGCATTGCTTTCTTAGAAATTATATTCTGTCCACCATAAATAATATCTACAGATTTTATAGGCAAAAAAAGAAGACATTGACAGCTTAGCAAAACTCTCAGAGTTATTCATTTTGACACTTACATGCAAAACGTAGAGTCATGGTGTTCATGCTCTAGACAACATGCTCAGATGCTCTTGTAAGATGTGTGACTCGGATTATGGAAACAAGGTTTTTCTAGCACCTTACTAACACCAACCCTTCACTTCAAAAATCCTTTTCTTTACATTAAATCTGACAACTTACTGGTCAACAAACTCAACTGTGTATGTGCTGAACTGTGTACGTGCTGAATTTTTGGTAATGATGATAATCTCAAACGCTGGGGAATTTAATTGTCTTATGCAATAATTAGCCTATACTTTCATGCTATTTCCAACAAGGTGGATGAATGTAAGGGGACTTCACTCACCCTGTCTTGGCAAAATTTGTCCAGTAGGTCATCACCACCGCACTAAGCATGACATCATTCTTGGAGAAATTGCAGTTGAACAGGTCGGTCGGGCCGATCATGGGGATCCCAAACACATAGGGCACCTCATCTCCGTGCGCCGAGTCGGCCCAACTGGGCTTCATCTCACTCTGGCAGTGATGGTAGAAAGCATAGAAATATGTTGGCGACCCATACTGCGCATGCAAGTCTGCCGTAGCCACAGCTGGGGCCACCCACTGGTGATCCGTAAATAATGCCACCAATGTCTTGCGCCTGGTTTCCGGGTTCTCTTTGTCGGCCCAATCCGTGTACATAAATTTGATCGTTTCTCGGAGGGTGTCCTTACCCTCCGGATAACCGTACAGGTGGTCCACAAAATCCGACACCGCAAAGTCAAAGTCGTTTGCTGAGACGCCGTCTTCGCTGTCTACAATCCCATCCACAAACTTAAAACCCTCACCCTGGTTGACACCCAGCATGATGTCATAATTGAGGAACTCGCCCTGCTCCATAAGAATCTGTGGGTCATCTGGGATGACGTCACCATCGATGACTGGTCCGAAAGCGATATGGTACTTGGCCTGGGTGATGTACTGTTCAATCAGCTCCTTGTAGTTCTTGTTCTGCAAGCATTCCACCAGGTCTATGGTATCCAGCATATTGCAGCCCACCTTCTCTGCGAGCATGCGGGTGTACTTGGCCGGCTGGTAATTGACAGCCCAGCTGGACAGAGCCGTTCCACTCTGGATGATGGCTTTCTGAAACAGATCTGGGAACAAAAAGACACAAACGTCCATTGGGGCACTCAGACCACTTTGCTAAAAGCAGACGCAGCAACAGTGTAACTTTTCCGATCAATGCTAAAACTCATTGGTAGGTGGCAGAGCATAAGCCAGGACAAAGGAAGAAAGCATGTAAGGATAAGTGCTAATTACAGTGCAGTTTGGAAGTAATTGGATGGTGACAATTCTTCTTGTTTTTGCTCTGATCTCCAGCACAATGGATTTGAGGTTATGAGGTTAAAGTGGAGAATGTTGGCTTTAATTTGAGTGTGTCTGCATTTGTATGGACAGAACCATGTGAGTCAGAGCTGTTTTTATACATAGCACTTTCATCTCAGGAGATGAAATAACAGGACAACTGGCTTCTCTGTAGTTTCATTAGTTCATGCACAAGAAAGCTAAGAAACGTCTATGCCATAATGGGACAAAAAAAATCAACAAGGACAGACACAGCCAAAGCAGAAGGCATGTCAATATCTCTTTGGAATTCTTGGGGAATCAAGTATATGTCACTGTTAGTTCAGCAATAGGAAGCAACCTGTCAGACCACAGAAGACCACATTAGTGAATGATGGAAGAATACTTTTGGGTAGATAGAAAAACAATTGAACAAATCGAGAGCAATGTCTAGGACATATGTCTAGACGTGTCAAATTACTCTAAGGAGATGAATACATCAGCATAACATGCCAGCTACTGGAAAGCTTCAATAGCACCAAGGCCAATTTACAGTTTGCTAAACATGTCATGAAAAAGCCTGAAGAATTCTAGAAGTCTTATGAAAGATTAAACTGTACCAGAATGATGGAATGAGAGAAATATGTGAAAATGTCATCTAAGAAATACAGTGGCATAGACGTGTATGGCTGCCAACAGAACTTGCTCACGAGTCTTTCCTGACAGTGTGACTGCTGATGGTAACAACAGGAAGTATCTTGCGATAAATTCCACAAAACGTAGTGGATTGCTCGTCCCCTTTGCAGCAGAACAGTGACTTAAAGCACAGTCTACTACTAGAACAAATATGGACGTTTTCAGAGACAAATACGAAATGCTCTTCACTAGGCATGTAAATCATATGAATGCAAAAAGCCCCAAAACTGAAAGTGACTCCCTTAAAAATCTGAGCAGCATATCACCAGAAAAGGTTTCTAGTGCTCGGCGATGACTGAGATGACTGTGATGACATGACTGATGCCACTGATAAGTATGATGACTGTGATGACATGACTGATGCCACTGATAAGTATGATGACTGTGATGGCATGACTGATGCCACTAGTAGTATGACTGATGCCACTGATAAGTATGATGACTGTGATGACATGACTGATGCCACTGATAAGTATGATGACTGTAATGACATGACTGATGCCACTGATAAGTATGATGACTGTAATGACATGACTGATGCCACTGATAAGTATGATGACTGTGATGACATGACTGATGCCACTGATAAGTATGATGACTGATGATTGT
>NW_027658613.1:0-30148 GCF_041902795.1 Electrophorus electricus | reverse complement strand
TAGCCTGCCACCCAAATAATGGTCCTGTAGTCCAAAGCTCGGTGAAAGATAAGCTACAGACTGTAATTGTACAGTCTAATAAGCTACAGTCTCTAATTGTAGACTTGCAGTAAGTGCTTGTGCGTGGAAGATGTTTAAAAGTGAAGGGTACTTGGAGATGCAAATAAAAGGAGTTAAATATCTTTTACTCTTTGGAGTACTGGGCAGTGGATGTTCCCTTTCCTCCTCAGCTGTCTCTCAGTAAATGCGGGGAGGTGTGGTGGAGTGCCGTGCTGAAAGGAGAGGAGGAAATCGATGTGAACCAGATCAACCGCGAGCGCTCCATGGCCACCGTGGATGAGGAGGAGCATGCCGTGCTTGACCGGCTCACCTTCGACTACCACCAGAAGTTGCAGGGGAAACCGCAGAGCCACGAGATGGTAAAGTGACAGAGTGAGCTGGCGTCCACCAGGTCGCGCCGCCGAGGGTCCAGGTTTTTCCTCAAATGCTTCTTTTTTGTATATGTTTTAGAAGGTTCACGAGATGCTGAAGAAGGGCTGGGATGCGGAGGGCTCGCCATTCAAAGGCCAACAGTTCGACCCATCCATGTTCGACATACCCCCAAGCGCTGTCCAGTTTTGAGTTCAAACATCTTTGGCAGATGCTAAATGAGCAGCCAAATGTTAAAATCTACACCATACACTTTAAAGCAAGCACCGATGACTCTACAGTTATCAGGGAGAGGAGTTTCCAGTAACACAGTGTGGTGGACGATATGAAGGCGCTGCCAAAGAGCTCATGGAAAAGCCTTGGCTACAGTAATTATGTTCTGGTGTGTTTGTTACTGTATGGCTTGGGGAACTGGTTAGACCTGTTTAACTCTCCTTTTACAAGTGGCTGCATTTATCTCATCATTTGTCACATCTTCCCACTTGCAGAATATCCACATGACCTGTGCATTACATTGGAATGATTAAATCATGGCCAAGGATTTAACTAAAGACTTCTGAACTGTGTCTAAATGCCTAATAAAATCAGTTGTTAATCCATACTGGTGATAATAGTAAAATATATTTCAAGGGGGGTTTTGTTAGACCAGTTAAGAATATATTTTACATTTAATTTTCGTATGTTCTTGAGCTATAGTGAGCATTTCTCACGTTTAGAAGCCTGATGGATATTGTGCGTTGCAAGTTTTATTTTTGGTTTCATTAAATTTTTGCTGGTTGTGCCTAAATAAACTACATTACTAAGGTAAATTGAGCAGATTATCATCTTTTGTGGCACAACTACTTAATTCACTAAGATTCATTGTAGACAGAAATTAAAACCTCGTTGAAAATAGGATACTTTTGTTCTCATTTTCCCTGCCATGCCAATGTATTTTTCCGCCACCTAGTGGTGATTATTCCTAATTACGGCCGAGTACAATCTATGGAACACCAAAAGTGCCAAAAAAGCAACCTAAATCAGAAACATTTTAATGTGCTATAAATTATGGAATTATGAAGCCTTTGAAGCCATACAGTATGCTGCAATAATTACGTTGCCATAGAAAATGCAGCAAAATATGTTAAATGTGTATTCTTGCAAAATCATCGCATTTTTCGTTGAGTCATTTAACCCATCAAAAAACCTTATCTTGATCCTAGTGAGCTTGTTAATTATAGACCAATATCAAACCTACCATTTATTGCAACGATCTTAGAGAATGTGGTGTTGCAAAAACTATGCATTTATGCCTGAAAAACTCCTTGGATGTTTTTCAGTCTAGGTTTTGACCCTATCATAGCAAAGAAAGAGTGTTAACTAGAGTTGTCAATGATCTGTGCTAGTCAGTCAACAGTGATTACCTGGCTATTCTTGTGTTCTAAGACCTCAGTAAAGTACTGAACACTTTACCATCCATTACCCACCAGAGCATCTTCTTTAACAGGGTGGAAAATCTTGTTGGAGTTAAACGGGAGGCTATCCTGATTTAATTGATTTGTGTCCCTTGGGGATCAGTGCTTGGCCCGTTGCCGTTCTCGCCTATATGTTGCCACATTGTATGGATTTTCAGTGTTTATTAACGGCATGCAGCTTTATCAACTAAGACAAATGGTGCTACTAGCCTAAATAAAATTGGTTTCTAAATTTGCTCTGAATCTTGATGTTCATCTTAGCAGAACCTTCACAAACCTTGGTGAGATCTGAAAGATCTGCACATTTGCAGCATTTTTAAAACTGCATTCTTTCACTTGTTTAATATTGCCAAACTGCAAAATATACTATCCTTTAAGGACATCTCTGCACTGACTACAATCTAAGTAGTGTGTTAACTATAAAATACTGACTTACAAGTCTATACAAGGGTTGGCTCTGCAGTATTTCACAGAGTTGTACAACCCAGCATGTACACTCTGCTCGCAAAGTGCTGGCCTGCTGTCAGTTAGAAAAACCACAGCAGGAGGTCGAGCTTTATCTTATATGGCCCCTCAATTTTGGAACATACTCCCTGCCTTAGTTTAGGACTCAGACACACTCTCAATCTTTAAATATAGACGCAAAGCATATGTACATTAGCTTACAGTTAACTTTCTATACATTATATATACTTTGTCTGGTAGTTCTCATAACATTCAATTCTGTATTGTATTCCCTCATGTTTTGTGATATTTTTTTGGCATGTTGAAGCTGCCATTATTCGCTGCCCACATGCTCTTTCTGTCCACCCTCTTTTGTGTCTTTTTGTTTTCTGTTTCTCTGTCTCCCTGAGTGGTTCCTGTATCAGTCCTACAGCAGTTGGATCTCAGACAAACTCACAATCACAGAATCCAGATTGCACAGCATTCTATCTAGCCATGCATCTTTTGACATGCACTAGTTCTACAATTTCACATCACATGTTAGCAGTTACATTTTATATGTGCTTTAGAGTACTGCCAAAGTGTACTGACATAGAAATTAGAAATGCTACAGCTACCAACACAATTCCATGTTTTACTTTTTTGTCCTTTGTTTGATTATTGTATTTCTGTTCCAGAAAACTGCCCACCCTTCTGGAGTTAGAACAGCTCAGAAGAAGTAAGTTAGTTGCTGCGGCAACATCTGCTGTGACGCTTACTTGCTCTGTAGCAGGTTCTCTGGACGTAAACCAAAGATGTTCTTCAAAACACCATCTGAATTTGCAGTGAACTTTCCTACAATGGTTCCTAGTGGACGAAAGTGGTGTTGCAGCTCACATAATTGATTACAAGAATTATTGTAATCACATAAAGAATCATTACATGTTATTAACACATTTTTATGACTACCTTCATTGTTTGTCAGTGACTCATTTTTAGATTCAATCTTTTGAACATTCTTCACCATTTGATTTGATTTCACATAAGCTACAGGAGCGTGGCAGAGGTCCTTCATCAGCTGTGCGCTACAATTAAATGTACAAAAGTACTGAGACTGTGTTTCATTCAGTCCCATTGCCACATATGGATTAAATCAAGCACTCATCAAAGAATGGATCATTCTACAGTGTGGTACTGTAATAGGATGACACCACTGCAGGAATTCAGTTTGTGAAAATTTCTTCCCTCCTAGATATTCCACAATCAAGTGTGAGTGGTATTATTGAATATGGCAACAATGGCAATTCAGCCATAAAGTGGCCAACCATGTAATGTTACAGAACAGTGTCACCCAGTGCTGAGGTGCATAGTGCGTAAAAGTCACTTACGGTCTGCTGACTCAATAACTGTAGCGCTCCAAATTTCGTCTGGCATTAATATCAGCACCTCCACAGGAGGCTTCATGGCATGGGTGTCCATGGCCGGGCAGCGGCATAAAAGCATTACATCACCAAGCACTACGGGTGAGGTGGAGTAAATGAAGCCATAACTGTACTCAGGAGCAGTGGAAAGGTGTTCTGTGGAGTGACGAATCACACTTTCTCTCTCTGGGCTTGGCAAATGCCAAGAGAATGTTACATGCCTGACTGCACTGTGCCAACTGTAAGGTTTGGTGGACTAGGAATAATGCTATGGGGTTGTTTTCTGTTTTCTAGCCTAGACCCCTTGGTTCCAAGTCTTAATGCTTCAGCATACCAAGACATTTTGGACAATTGTATGATTCCAGTTTTGTGGAGACAGTTTGGTGAAGGCCCTTTTCTGTTCCAGCATGACTGTGGGAGTGGGATGTCTTAAAAGCTCCTGTAGGTGTAATGTGTAGGTGTCTCTGTTCCTGAGGCCAAATATAAGCAAAACTCATACATTATACATTTGATCAGTGTGTTTGTACACAATGTAATTATATTGTATTGCACTTTAACTTATTTATAAATAATAGCCTTATTGATATACAATTAATGTAAAATTTACACTTAAAACTCATGTGATGTGAACATTTCTGGTAAATAAATTTGAATTCAGCATAAAATGTTTTGTAACTGTGATGGTGGTGCCACATAGAGAGCAAGATGTTGAAGTTCTGGTGCGTATTTACTCTCCATGACAAGCTTAGAGCCGAGCGAACCAAAAGAAAAGTGCTTAACAGCAAAGGCTCAGGTCACCAGTGACAAAGGTTAAAGAAACAGGTACACAGCAGCAGTAGCTGCATGGCTCATCATGCTGAAGGCTCCACAACGCACATCACTGATAGGAGGTACCAGTGGGCTTTAAATGGTGAGGAGAACAAAAGAGGGTGCAACAGGAAACAGGTGTGGGCAATTTTCAACTTCTGTCTGAAACCCTCTATTAAAACTTCTGTGGTTTTAAGACCCCCTCCAAAAGAGCTCTGTCTGCCTTAATTGATCAGCTTGCCCAGTCTTGTCCAGCCATGATTGATCAACCACCAAAGCAGTTCTGCCCTTACATGTTCTACCCCGATCTTGCAAGCTGCACACATATCCATCTCTCTTGAGCAGATGTAAACATCAATGTGTTTGAAATGTTAGAAATCAATACGTTGGTTTCCAAACTGTTTGCATTCCCATACAGGCATGCAATTATCTACAAAGACGGCAGAACTCAGTGAAAATACCAGGGGCATTAGAATCTCTGGGAACTGGTTACCAGAAGCCTACAGTGGATCACGACCATAACATTACAGATTGTAATGATAAATCCACTTCCACACCTGAACACCAATTGACATCTTTTGAACAAAGTATAAAAAGTTGCTATATTTCTATACAATTTTAGGTAAAATGGGCCTGCAGATGATTAGCAAAACCATTATCATATAACACAGTAACATTAGTTGTTACAGCTAAGCACTGGATCCACGCCTTATCTACTGCCAACAACACCACACTTGACCACTTGTAGTAGCATTCTTGTTTGCTTTAAACATACAAATCCACAAATAATAGTACATATTTACAGGATGTTTGCATGAATCTTCTGCTGAGCCATGCAAGGTTGGGACTACCTGCCCTTCAGGAGTTAGAGATTTGAAAATCTAGAATCGAACTTTGCACAGCTTTGCAGCAGTCCTCTGTGAAGTTCTGGGCACACAGTAAAATAACTGGAGCAGTGCAGGAAAGAGTGGTAAAAATTAGTTTTAACCACTGAGAGCTTTGTGGTTTTACCTTTGGCAGGGCATACAAAGAAGATTTCCTCTCAAAATGCAGAACACAGCATCTTCTTGACATGGATACAAAACTGAACAAATTCTTCCTGGTATTGAGCATTTGCTATGCATTATGTGAGGGTGTGCCAAGCTTGCCATTAGGTGGACAATATGGAACATTTTATGAGATTGCATCATCTTGTAACAAAGAAAATGGCTGAATTCCAATGAAGTGTTTCAGGCAGCTGAGAAAGTGGTTTATTTGGGAGAAAGTTACTCACTCATGCATGTACTTGAGGCTTTATAACTTTATAGATTGCTTACATTCATAAAAAGCCATATAATAAACCAAATAAAGGGGAAAATCTGGAAAAGCATAATAGGCCTGCTTTAAGACAACAAACCTGCATGCCAAAGACTAGAGTTAATTCCTGGATTAGGCAATAAAAACAGCATTATTAATACTAATAAGAGTCCTTGGGCAAGACCCCTGATGCCACAGTTTGCCTACCCCTGAAACATCCCAGCAGGACAAAGAGAGTCATGCTGGCCCAGATGTCACCTAGTTAACAAAGTCTGCAATGAATGTTGAGGAACTGGGACAATTTAATTCTGAGTGGGCTACTTGAGCAAACCATAGATGGATGAGGTTTGACAGTATGAATTTAATGAAACGTTACTACAGCAGTAAGCCCAATGCAAGAGGCTACATGATGTGCTTGATGAGGTAATGGCCTTCATCCACACTCACAGAAAAGCAATTGATAAGTATTGTGAAATGATATCTAATTTCACAACTGCAGATGCAAGGGTAAATATCACTCCCAGGATTGAACACCAACTGCATCTGAGAAAGAATGGTCAGAATGCAGCTGGCATCCACCAGAATGTAATGTGGACATGTTGTGTGGTCTAGCTGTGAACATATGGATGCCGATCGTAACTAAGATAACTACTATCAGCCACCACTGTAGGTTCCCCTGACTCCTCTGGTAGTAGAGGCTACCATCAAATATGATAAATATGATCACAGCAATAAGCACCTTACTAACAATCAGTATAACCAATCCCAACAAAGTGGTATATGCTGTAGTAGTCATGCTGGACACCCGCAGGCCACTCCTGCTGTCCTAGAGGCTGGAAACCAAGATAGAAACATCTTGGATGGAAGTCTGCAAAATGAGAGAGCTCCAGAAGCCCATAAAGATCAAAGATGAGGCCTGGCTAAAGAAGAAATACAATGTATGGCATGTAAATGACGCTCTAGAGTCTGCTAAACAAAGGTTAGCAACACTGGCATCTAGACTAAAGAGATACACAAGGGAAGCCACAGCCAAAAGAATAAATGCCTTCTTTCCCAACAAACCATCCAAAGTATACTCTCAGTGCAATATTGTACTGAGAGTGCAATATAACCCTGCAATATTGCAGTGCAATATAACCCTGGTTATGGATCCAGCCAGAGCAGAAACAGAACAGTACTGGAAGAGCATAATTGACAGTGAAGCATCACAAAATGGTCCAATCCTCAGTGTCTACGAGATGTCAAAGCAGAGCACCTCAATCTCCTGGAGCAGGAACCAGTCAGGATTACAACAACAGATGTCCAAAAGCAGGTCAGAAACATGATGAACTGCGTAATCCTTGTTTTAAAAGACTGGCTAAAAAAACTAACATGGCCAGCTATCAAAACAAATAAACCACTTGCTAAATATTGGCGCCCATCGGGGCTGGCTAAGAGAAGGCAGGAGAGTGGTAAAACCACAACTGGTACCAATATCAAAGAACCACTTACTGACAGATAGAGCAGTCCACCAGAATTCCAAAACCAGACAGATTAACGTAAATGTTGCCTGGATTAACTACAAGCATACAACTAAATGCCACACATCTGGATACCTGAATGCCTAGCATTGTTAAAGTTAAGATCATAAGTGTCTTCATTTTATCCAGAACTTAATGGAACACTGTAAGAAAACACTAGAAGCCAAAAGTAATTGCCCAGGTGACAATAAAGTATGGTATTGTAAGGAATGGCTGCCCCACTGGCACCCCTATTTCTGTAGTTTCCCGGTTGTGTCTGTTTTCCTTTGCGTGTCTGTTCTGTTCCTTGGTTTCGTTTTCTCTGCCCGTCATCTGTTCCTTCATTCCAGTCCATGTTTGGGTTCTCCCTGTCTCCATGTTCATCTGAGTCTGGTTATCTGTACCCTGTGTTTGCCTTTGAGTTCCTCGGTTATATTGGTAAGTCTGTATTATGCCTGCTATTATTGTTGTCACCCTTGTTCATGTGTTTTCCCTTCGGAATTGTGTTTCCTCTGTTAATAAACTGCACCCTGCACATGCATTCTGCCTCTCGCTTGTTCTGAGTGGAGACATTACAGGTATTTGCAAAGGAGATGCACTGTCCCCATTGCTGTTCTACACAGGTCTAAATCCTCTGGGCCAGATAATTAATAAGAGTATGAGTATAGATTCAGGTGCAGAACTACCATGAGCCACCTCCTGTACATAGATTACATCAAACTGTACACCAAGATGGAAAGGTACGTTGGCTCACTGATCCGCTGACCAGGGTCTACAGGAAGGACACAGGTCAATCAGGCTGGAAAAGTCTGGGCTGCTGAGAGTGAAAAAAGGAAAAGTGATCAAGACAGAGGGAGTGGAACTTCAGATCTAGAGGACAGCTATAAATGCACTGCATGGCCAAAAAGAAGGTCACTGCTTGGATTTAAGTAAGCAAACAGGTAAGAGCCTCCCATTGGAAAATTACTGCATGAGTGATTTGTTTCAGCTGGCAACAAGTTATTGAACCCGAACTGATGCAGTGAGTAGCTTCTCATTTGTTAAACAATCATGTCGAAAGGCACATCCTGTGGTCGTGGAAAAAAGTTCATCTGTTTCAGAAGGGTCAAATTATTGGCATGCATGGAGATTGCTGAAATTACTAAAATCGGGTTAAGAACTGTCCAACGCATTATTGAAAAGTGGAAGGACAGTGGGGAAACATCATCTTTGAGGAAGGAATGTGGTGGGAAAAAAATCTTGAATGATCATGATCAGCGATCACTTAAACATGTGAGTCAAATCGTAGAAAAATGGCAATGGGACTCGGGGATATGTTTAATAGTGAAAGTAAGAGTATTTCCACATGCACAGTGCGAAGGGAACTCAAGGGATTTTGACTAAACAGCTGTGTAGCCTTAAGAAAACCACTTGTCAGTGAGGCTAACCAGCAAAAACGGCTTCAATTTGCTAAGGAGCATAAAGATTGGACTCTGGAGCAATGGAAGAAGGTCATGTGGTCTGAGTCCAGATTTACTCTGTTCCAGAGTGATGGGCGCATCAGGGTAGGAAGAGAGGAGGCTGAAGTGATGCACCCATCATGTGTAGTGCCTACCGTACAAGTCTGTGGGGGCAGTGTTATGATCTGGGGTTGCTGCAGTTGATCAGGTCTTGATTCAGCAACGTTATGTGCCCAAAGAATGAGGTCAGATGACTACCTGAATATACTGAATGACCAGATTATTCAATCAATGGATTTTTTTCTTCCCTGATGGCACGGGCATATTCCAAGATGACAATGCCAGGATTCATTGGGCTCAAATTGTGAAAGAGTGGTTCAGGGAGCATGAGACATCATTTTCACACATGGACTGGCCACCAGAGTCCAGACCTGAACTCCAGTGAGAATCTTTGGGATGTGCTGGAGAAGACTTTGTGCAGTGGTCCAAATCTCCCATCATCAATACAAGATATTGGGGGGGGGGGGGGAGTTAATGCAACTCTGGACAGAAATAAATGTTGTCATTGCAGGAGCTTGTGGAAACAATGCCACAGTGAATGCGTGTCATAATCAAAGCTAAAGGCAGTCCAACTAAATGTTGGACGTGTGTGACCCTTTTTTTTGGCCAGGCAGTGTACATAGAGATTCTCCAATAACATGAGACCCATGAAGTAGAAATGAGAAGGATTCCAACTTCCAAGTACTTCTATAGGGTAAGGCAGGTCCTCAAAAGTCAGTTGAATGCAAACATCCATGAATACATCAAAGCAATGGCCCCCAAGGATGAGCTGATGAGGGACCGCCTCAGTCAGTTGGCAGACATGGTCACCATGGAAACAGACAAAGTGCCATGACAGGATAAGCCCCTACATGGAATGTAAGATGCTGACAAGGAAAGCACAAACTGAGAGACACAACCAGGAGACAGGAATCTTATACAGGAACACAACCAAGAGGCAGGAATCTTATACAGGAACATATACAATATGAGCTGGACATCCTCAAGTCAAAATGGGAAGAACTGCAGAGAGTGGTGGAGAACAACAAGACTAAGATCCTGTGGGCCCTACCAGATCCAGATAGATAAATAGAAACTAAAAGAAAAATGGAGAGAGTGTGGAAGGTTAACACCAAGGTTCTACTAGTGATGGGGTCACATGGGGCTGTGGCCCCTAAGATGGAGAAGTGGCACCAACAAATCCCAGGACTGACATTGGTCTCAGTCCAGAAGAACACAATCCTTGGATCAGCAAAAATACTGTGTACCCTCAAACTCCCAGGCCTCTGGTAAAAGGCCTGAGTGTAAGGAAAAATAAATTAAGGGTGAAACAGGAATTTTATGTGTGTGTGTGCGTGTGTGTGTGTGTGTATGTGTGGCTTGTGCAGTTTAAAACCACCAATCTTACAATGAATCTTACATTTCCTATAGATTGCATAGACTCACATTCCTATTACTGCCCTTTCTGTAGTAAAACAGAACTATGATCTTCAATTTTAAGATTTTATTTCATAATATACTTGCTTTTCTCAACCATCAAGATAATAAGCTATGTCATGCTACATTGTAGGCAACTTCCTGTCATTTGTTTCATAATTACATATTCTCTGCAATGTGATTAAAGTAGATTGTTTCCTTCTTGGGGACAATGTGTACCCCTGCAATGAAACATGATGTTTTACGTTTTTGTTCCCATATTCCTGCAGAAAGTATTCTTTGACATATTCATTTATAATTGTAACAATCATGTCAATTACATTTAAAATGTCCTCTAGATGGCACTTTGACATTTACAACCAAAGGTTTTTAGTTTGTAAATCTCAAAGGACCTTTATTAGCATTTATCTGTTATTTATCTGTTATGAAAACCCACTGAAAACCCACTGTGATATACTAGACCATGAATATATATACAGCTCCGGAAAAAAATAAGAGATCACTCCGATTTTTTCTTAAATCCATATCCCCACATGTACAGCAGCCATTCCATTCAAGTGCATTAATGAGATGCTGAATAGGTGATCACCTTAACAAAATTCTATTCTAACGAGCAACAGTATAAAAACCTCTGCTGCTGTCATCACTGTTCTCTTGTTTCAGAATCCAGCTGGATGGGAAAAGCAGTGCCAGGACTACCCAAAAAGTAAGTGTAATCAAAAAACAGCTGCAGACCATGCCAAAAGAGTTGAAAAGGAAGGTTCAATTGTCGCTTTACTGGCAGAGGGATACAATGCTTCCATCTTGAAAATTTCATAAGAACAAGGTCAAGCAGCAAACACATGGGACAACAACAGCTACAGACTGACAAAGGTCAAAAACGACTCTCTACCGACCGTGATGATCGCCACCTCATTCGAATATCAACCATAAGATGATGTCAAGTGACCTACAAAAAGAATGATATGCAGCAGCTGGGGTGAACTGCACAGTGAGGACGGTTCGAAACAAGCTTCTGGAGGCAGGGCTGAAGTTGTGCAAAGCTAGAAAAAGCCCTTCATCAATAAGAAGCAAAGAAGAGCCAGACTGAAGTTTGCGAAAGACCATAAGGAATGTACCTTAGAGGACTGGAGTAAGGTCATCTTCTCTGATGAGTGCAATTTTCAGCTTTGTGCAACAAATGATTAGACAGAATGGTCAGATGGACACCTGGAGAGGCCTATAAGCTAGAGTGTTTTGCACCCACTGTGAAATTTGGTGCAGGATCGGTGATGATATGGGGGTGTTTCAGCAAGGCTGGAATTGGGCAGATTTGTCTTTGTGAAGGACACATGAGGCAAGCCGCTTACAAAACTGTGCTGGAAGAAAGCTGTGATTAAAAAGCAGGGTTATTCCACCAAGTATTGATTTCTTGACTCATCTTAAGTTGAAATATTACTGTATTGTTTATAAATGAATATGAGCTTGTTTTCATTGCATTATTTGTGGTCTGTAATTTTTGTAACTGTTTTGTTATTTTGACCATTAGTCATTTTCATAAAAAACATGCTCTAAAATACAATATTTTTATCTGGAATTTGGAAGAAATGTTGCCAGTAGTTTATAGAATACAACAAAACTACTCAGCCTGGTCAAACACATACCCATCAATTGTAAAACTAGAGAAACGGATCATTTTGTAATGGTCTCTTATTTTTTCTTGAGCTGTATATTCAGCCACTTGTAAGGTCTTGCACAAATTAATTTGCCAATTATCTACAAAATAAAGCCACCAGATGGCGGTCTTAAGCATGAGTATTGTGCATTGTGCATCTATAAGGCCAAACACTATTGTGTTTTGATACTGCTATATTCCCAGTAACATTACTGTGTTTTGATACTGATATATTCCCAGTAACACTATTGTGTTTTGACATTGCTATATTCCCAGTAACACTATTGTAAGTGTTTTGATACTGATATATTCCCAGTAACACCTTTTGTTCTCCAAATTTTCTTCACATTAAAGTTTCTCTGTGAGTTACCCTGAGAGTTACTCTGTGAGTAAGAGGCAGTGGTAGCTCAGTGGTTAAGGTACTTGACTAGTAGTCCAAAGGTAGCTGGTTCAAACATCACCCAGTTGCTAGTGTTGGGCCAATGAGCAAGACCCTTAACCCTCAGTCATAGTTGTAAGTTGCTGTGGATAAAAGCATCAGCTAAAATAAAATGTAAGTTATCTGAAAATGTTTAAAGAATTCACTTTGTAGTATTTCAGTGAAAGATAGCATAGTACTCTTGGAGACATTGGTTTTCATGTTAAACACAACAATAATGAGATTTACAAGTTTAAAGATAACTATAAGAATCTAATGTCATGTTCCATTGAAACCTACACACATGGACTCTGGAGCATGAGTAGCTTTTTAGTGTTGTGAAATAATTTAAATAGGTTAAATAAGTGACATTATTATTATTATTATTATTATTATTATTATTATTATTTATATTATTATTATTATTAATGTGCTTACACAAGCTAATTTACTCATTTATATTAGACAGGTGCCCATATTAGACACTATTGGATAAACACCTTCTTTTTCTCTTTTAAATAGTTTTTAATAGTATTGAAAATTATGAATATTATTAATACACATACTAAAGAAAATTAAAAATTAACAACGAAAGTCATGTATAAGAAGATGGGACTCCTCTTTCAGACTATTACGCATGTGGTGAATTGGTCTGGCATGATCTTCTTCAACCCTGATTGGCTGAACGATGTTCAAATGTATTGGCTATCAAAACAAGCAGGTGGAGCTCATACCCTATTACAAAAATGTCATAAATTAGGCATATTATGGAGCGCCAAAACGCATAATTTACCTTGCTAAAAAATTCTTATATTACATGTTTCTGGCATTTTTGACGGCTTTCTCAATAACTGCGGCATACCTTAACGCGTAAAAGGTGTCATAGAACCATACATTACCCAAATCAAAAGTATGACGCGTTTGAATGTTGTCTCAGGTTGGCCCTTTTGGCGTCCCATAGAAAACAACTGTATTGCAGTTGGACGGCATATTCAGTGAGGGGCTGGGAAGGCGGCGAAGCTTACTTGTCAGTGAACCTATCCCTCACGCGGGTGCATATCTGTACTGTATTGTAGTATTATTATAGCGCCTTATCGTAGTGCGTGGAGGAATATAGTTCGGATTGCCTACGAACCAAGCAAAGGAGGGGAGACATGGCAACGACAACCTGTACACGTTTTACTGACGAATATCAGCTTTATGAAGAGCTCGGAAAGTAAGACAGCATTTCGTGTTTTCTCTGAAGTGATAAGATAAAAGCGGTATGTCATTATTGGATTATAGCTTCAGTCGTTAGTTCTTATTTCACATTTAAGAGGGCGCCGTAAAAAATTTGACAGTGAGTTCACTTTGACAGGATCTCTGAAGAACACTTCAAATAAGATAAACTTGCTTTTACTTGAGTATGATAGAGTAAGTTGCAGGAGTTGTAATTACTGTTCAGCTTTGATCGGCATTGGCGTTTTATTTAGAGAAAGAGTTGCTTTATCACGCCAGAGCAGCTGCTGAAGTGGCATTTGGAGCGCTCAGAAGCGCGCGGCTGTTTGCTGTCTATAATCCGCGTGCAGAAGCATGCCTTGCGCCTGACGTTAGCTAATTATTTAGCTCGCGCCCTCCCCTCTCTTAGTGTTGCGATTCTTTTGCCCCGTATTCTTGTAAATTATTGAACGCTTTTTTTATTGAGCGTTTTCCGGATCATAACACAGATCGTATTGAAAACACACTTTATTTCTCCGCAGGTTGGAATTCTGCCATTTTAAAGTGTTGACACAGACGCGCTCGCGTGTTCGCGCGGGGGTTGTAACCTAATTTCCAGGGAATGTCCGTGATCAGCTATATGTGTCCAGCTCACATTTAACAATAGATGAAATAGAACATGTATTAATAGAAACGCTGTTTCTTAGAAGCGTAGATATTATTTATTAAATAGGCAACCTAGTCCTATGGCAACATCTGAAGACTGGTGTCCAAATTAAAGTTTAGATTCAGTCGTGTTATGAAGATTAAACGAATAATTTGGGTCAAGTACCAAGTATCATTTCAATTGTGCTCTTGTAATTGTCGAAGCCAAGTCAACTGTGTAGCGGACAGAAGTGTGTCAGTATCATGGGTATAACCGACTGTGCCAGTGGCTGCCCGCAGGTCGGATACTCCACCTCCAAGTAAGGAGAGCGATCTAGTGCAGATCGCACGAAGCCTTTCTGTACTGTGTGCCAGTGAAACCAGAACGCCTCCCAGTTCATGCAGCCGGAGTAGCTGATGTTCTTCACAACTCCCCTGGATTCCGCTAGCTAAATAAGCTCAGTGTCTCCTCAGAGACGTTAATGAAAACCACTTTTGCCATTACACCGATGGGTGACGGCTTCTCCGTCTCCGGTCGTCATCTTGGCAAAGGGAGCTCCGCTGTGGAGAGTCTTTTTTTCCCCTCCATCTATGTGCTCCTTGTTGCTTCATCTCTTTTTTCCCCACTATGACCCAGATTTGAGAAACAATAGATTCTATACAGTCATTTATTTAAAGTCAGATTAGACGAGCGAGGTTCACAGTCAGGCAGCCGCGACGTGGAGATGCGTGTTCCTCTTGCAGCGTCCCACATCCCAGGACTGCCTGCTGATTCCAGAGGGTCCGCACGGATGCTGCCCAGATGTGCGCAAAGGGCTGTACAGCAGCAGCAAGGTGCACTAAAATTAGCTGGTGAAGGATGACATCAGGAGTTATTGTGGATGCTCCCACAGGTTTTGTTATGCAAGCTGTTCTCAACACAGCTTGGGAAAAAAAAGATGCAGTAGGATTTTGGTCTGGTACTGTAGGCTGCCTGTACTATTGTTTTGTTTTTTGTTTTCTTTCAGGTTTATTTAGGTGATTAGGTGATTCTCCCTGGCTGTTATTGGCTGCCCTAATACCTAACGAGCTTGAGCAGTGTGATCATGTGAAACAGTGTCTTTTAGTTCTATTTTGTTTCTGTGCAATAAACACTGATGTCATTAGATCTGAGTGCTCATGTCCGTTCTGCCTCTGGTATGTGCAGAACGCAGGTTTCCTCTCAAGTAAATTGTCTGTCTTGCTTTTTTTGTCTTCTTCAGGGGAGCTTTCTCAGTTGTGCGGCGCTGTGTCAAGCTTTGCACGGGTCAAGAGTATGCTGCCAAAATAATCAACACCAAAAAGCTCTCAGCAAGAGGTGGGTAAAGTGCGATGAGCACCGGGGGGCTGGCCGCACGTTCACACTCGCATGGCCCGCACGGTCTCCAGGACTGCACACCCAGCTGTTCCTGGCCAGCTTTGGGAGATTTGGGTGATAAAGTCAATTTACTTTGACTCTAAACAGAACTGATCAGCTGGGTAAACAATGGAGGCTTGTTGGTATTGTGTGTAGGTGACATATGATGTGAGGTTATAGCGTTGAGTTGGTTTTATTATTGGTTGGTTTTAAGATATTTGCTATTTCAGATAATTAGTATTTATGATGCTTGTTTTCACAATGAATGATAATGCACTTGCATTAAATATAACATTCAGTCCCCTATGTGAAAAAGTCCAGTAAATATCAATAATCAGATTCACTGAGGTCAGTACCTGCAAAGTACAGTATTTAACCATAGAATCACTGATTTGTCCTTTCAGCAATGATCTGAATGAATTCAGTGGAAATTCAGCAATGGTCTGGATGAATTCATTAGATTTTAAAAATTCCCCCAAAACGAGAGGTGCATTAACCCAATTGAACTGAATTCAGATTGGCTGATGAGTTCTGTGATTTCTGGGCCTGCAAAGATGTCAAAACGCTCAGTTTCGAAATGTCAAGACAGGTGTAAAACACTGGCAGTTTTCGTAATTAGGCTGTGAAAATAAGCTTGCGATGATGCTACGCATGCTGCAGAGAAGGCCTGTGTCAGGGCTGCTTTAGTCAGGAGGGTGTTAGTCTGTGTGTGTGTGTGTGCAGTGGGATGTGGGGGTAGCCTGTAGGCTGCTAAGGCATCTTGGCACACTGCACACAGCGTGTCTGTGAACCCCACATGCTTAGAGCATGGGAGTCAGCTGACTCTCACAGACACACACACACACAGGTGCTCAGGGTCATAGAACTGCATTCCAACTGATGCATTTTCCTCACTCACTCACTTACTCACACACGCACACACACACACACACACACACACACTCACACACACACACACACACACACACACACACACAGGTGCTCAGGGTCATAGAACTGCATTCCAACTGATGCATTTTCCTCACTCACTCACTTACTCACACACACACACACACACACACACACACACACACACACACACACACACACCAATGTCCCCAGACTGCAGTGTTGTCCTACCGATTGCCATCTGTGCCTCCGTTATTGTCATTTTCTGAAACAAAGTGGTACCTACAAGTGGAAGTTGTTCTGACTGGCTGTCGTGACTCAGCTCATAACTGTGTGAACACGCTCATGCTCACGGCATTTATAATCGGATATGTGCAGAGATACATTACCACGATTTAAAACTAAAAGATGACATCAAATTCAGTGTTACATGCAATCTGAAACGTGTTTTCATGGCTGAACAAGTTAAAGTCCCTGGGAACATAGTGTAAATATTCGAAAAAATAACAATGCCATTCAGAAAAAATGGAATGAAGGAAGCCATTGCTCAAAAACCAGCTAGTCACTGATCAGATTCGAGGTGAGAATTTTGGGCGGATGGTCCTAGCCTTCCAGTGAGCACACTTGATTGCCTCCCACTGTTTTAGCCTGCTACGCCATAAACGCAGAGCATGTGGCTCGCTGGAACTGTTCGGTCCTGTGTGGATGGCCCTTCAATACTGACTTGGGGAACTAACGCTAGGCTAGCTGTCCATTGCTAGTTTGCTTTTGCTCATTCAATTGCTCATATTCATCTGTTGGTTCAAGTACCAAGCTTTGTGGGAGCAGCAAGCAAAATGAGCGTTCTGATTGGACAGAGTAACCCTTACACAAGCTCAGTCCATGATTAGGACAGCCCAATTTACAATTCTGGCAAAGTACATGTAGACACTGAAAAGTCACCAATTATTCACACTTGGTACATGCGTATGGTGTTCCCTAACGACCAGCGTTAAGCTAATTAGAAAGCAATCAAGAGTTTAAGTTCCCTAGAGCGTCAAGGGCAGAATGTAGTCAGTGGAACTGGAGTAAGTCTGTGACAGTTGCTTGCTGCAGGCTGGTGGGGGAGGCAGGTGGGGTTGGAGAGACCTGGCACAACAGCTGGCTAAAATATGCATATATTGAACTTATTTAGGATTCTCATGTTATGTAATTGAAACCACATTTGGGCATCTTTTACAACTGGTCCTTCCCCTTCATCAGGAACACCTGCAATGCACCATAAAAGTGGCCTGGATTTCCCCAAAGTGCCACACATGCTGAAGAGTGTGACTGCATTAACACTGCTGGACTAACACTACTAGACTAACACTATTGGACTAATATTGCTGAACTAACACTACTAGATTAACACTACTGGACTATCGCTGCTGAACTAACACTACTAGACTAACACTACTGGACTAACACTACTAGACTAACACTACTGGACTATCACTGCTAAACTAACACTACTAGACTAACACCAAAGCAGCCATGACAGCCTTCTAGTATAGGGAGGTGCTGTTGAGGTAAACACTAATAAAAATAAGTGTTTGATCAGTGTTTGTTTCTGCCAGGACTATGAAACGCTCTTCCAGTACCAATGAGATGCCACTCTGTGCAATCGTGCTTGTTTCAGGTCAGCGGGTGCCTCCGTGAGCCACATTTATTATGATCCTTGGGTGCAGGATATCCATCTGCAAGGTTCATTCTGGGAGCGACGCAACCGAACAGGACTAACATAACCAACAGTGAATTGTCAGTGTCCATAATAGTACAAGCGCTTGCACATTTATTAGTTTTACAGTCTGTGTACTGCCTGGGAGTTGAATCCAGGGAGTTGGGTGTTGCTGACACCTTGTTCTACTTGCTGTCTGAAGGGAGCTACAGGTACCACAGTCCATTATTGCAGACTCAGCAGAAAGCAATGGTCTCTGCAGTGACATCCATTTCTTTCGACCACACCTGTGTTGAATCTGAGACAGTACTCTCGCAAAGAACTCAGTTACTTTCCAAAACTGACCCAGTTTCTCAAAAGCACTAACACATAAACACTGGGACCGTAGAAGATGAAAGTGTTACATCATTCGTCCTGGTTGGGGTGGATTTTGGAGACGAGGGTTCTTTTGGGAAGTGTTGCCCCCGTCAGGCGAGGGGCTGCATGGTTGGAGTCAGACAGGGCTCTTCCCCACTCTGCTTCCTCCCTCATGAGTCACGTGCGGCAGACAGCAGGCCCAAACAGCAGGGAGTACGGAGTCTAAGCCCAGACCTCCTCTGTGTGTGTGTGTGTGTGTGCCTGCGTATCTGCCTGCATCCATGTCTGTGTTTGTGTGTTTGCATGCACATTTGTGTTTCCTTTTGCTGTACATGACTTGCTGGGGTCTGAACTTCACGATTCTCCCCTTGATGGTTTTGGATCTGTATTTTGCATCTTTGGTTAAGAGATTTGTCTAATACATTTTTATTTATGATTTTTTAAAATTCATTTTATATGGGGTGAAGTCCAAAGAGAAAAAACAATACTGTGGCCCCACACTGTTTCCCTGTAAAACCCTCTTTGCTCACTTGATTTGTTCCTCACTGTGTTTGTTGACAGCTTGTTATCATACCAATAATCTACTGGGTATTTATAGCTCGATGGCTCTATACACACATGCCATCTCTCTGTAGACCCATGTGCATAGTACTACATGTCTCTTGCAATTGATGCCTGAACAAGGCTTCCCAGATTTGACCAGAAGTGTTCACGTCACCGACGTTTGCAGGGGAGTTCCAGTGTGTTTGGATGCATGGACCGTTCTTACCTGACGGATGCACAGGTGACGTCACACTCGGCGGTCTCCATGGGTCTTCGTTTACTGCTCAGGTTGCCAAAGTTCAAACTCAGCCTAGTTGTCATTTACCCTTTTGTTGAATGATCACTGCAATTATATCCATTTAAATGGCAAGGTATTAAGTGGGTGACGACAAAGGATTTTACATCATAGCACACACGGTTAAATTGCAGTCACTACATACAATCATACAGTGATTCACCACTATAAAACTTGCTGACTTATAATGATGGTTAATAACTTTGGAAAAAAACATTGACTGATACTATACCAGTACCAGTTTGAAGCATTTTTTGATACACTAGCATAAGGTTACACTTAACTTACATAAGGTAAAACAATAACTTTAATAACGCTTCCTCGCATTCCTCCAGTCTAAGGCATTCTTATATAGCATATGCCTGAAATGTAATAGACACAATTAACTTTTTCTTTCCCTTTGGACTTTTTAAAAACCTTCTGAGCTGACTGCCAGCTGTTTCTAAACAATTGGCTAATCTTAGAATGTTCTTTAGTTTTTATTGTTTCTTAAGACTCAGTACATGCTTCTTTAAGGTAACCAGCTTTCGGATTGAGCCAGTCTCTCCTGACTGCTAACGCTAAAGCACTAAAGGAAGATATTGGGTCAGTTACATTTAAAGCACTAGGGATAGTGCTCTAAAAATTCTTAGCCACTGACTGAACCATCGCCTGCTCTGAAGCTCTAGATTCCATAACCTAGATCTTGAATCCAGACGCACAGCTTGGTATGTCTGTAATAATCCATCTGATTAGCAGTTAGGACCTATATCTGCTATGAAAGATCCCCTTTTCACTGTTCTGAGAACAGCTCCATTATATCAGCTCAAACTGGGTTTTAGGTAGGGCAAGCTGATCAGAGATCACAGTGAGTGGAGCCCGCAGCACAGAGGAGGAGGAGCAGTATGTTTCTAGTGCCGGAGATCCACAGCTGAGCAGGAGGAGAGATGTCGGCACCCCTGGGCTACGAGAGGCTTTCACAGGGCGCGCATGATCAGTTATGAATGCTTGCGCTCTCTATTTCTGAACGGCCCTAATAAATGGCGTCTGCACGCGTGATAACGGACATGCCTGCCTGTAACACACACTAGTGAGGCAGAGACCGAGACAGCAAGCACTGACCCGGATGTATTCGTTTACTTTTGTTGATGGTAGATTAATGGTATATTTTAATCAAGCATGAATCCAAATCTTTAATATACCTTTAACAACGTAACGGGTTCATGTGATTATGTGCTATCAGCACTATTTTTCTCATGCTTCGCATCCGTCTTTTCGCGTCATACGTCCTGCATGTTGTAGGTTCAGACAACAGGCTGGGTGAAACCTCACCCTTATTCATGGTAGGCGGCCATCAGCGAGGGTTTCTCAGACTGAACAGTTACACCACAACAACCTCAGCGCTCATGTGGTTGTGCACGTGCTGGAGTCTAGCTGCGTGCGGAGCCACATCATGGCAGAGTCTCTCTGCCAAGGCTAGGAGTGTGGCCATCAACGCATGGACGTTAGCCATGCTGTTCAGCATGATATCATGCTATTTAGTAACACTGGAGTTGCTTTCGTTCCTGGAGAGACATGTTGTAAAGAAAAGCTCTTTAAATGAAGGTCTCTGTTCTGGTTAGATCCAAGATGACGTTGAAAGTGAACATATAGTGTTATATCATTGGTTATCGTTCATTTCCTACTATAAATGACATTATGAAAAAATATCCTTTTTTTGGAAGCTATCTGTGTGATTCTTGCTGTGACTGTGGAAGCTTTCCAACTGCTATCAAATGTTTCTGAGCATTTTTCAACATTTCTGAATGAATTCCTCCGAGATGAATACAGTTTTGGTGGAGCTGTGTGTCTCCCTTTGTCTGAACTCTGACTTTTGACTGCCCTTGTCCTTCCAGATCACCAGAAGCTCGAACGTGAAGCCCGAATCTGTCGTCTTCTCAAGCACCCCAACATTGGTGAGCGTCCTCCACGAACCCATCACTCACATGCGCACACTTCACTGATCCGGATACGAGCCTTGTCAATTATCGCAGCAACCTCCACGACTCTAATCCGTCTTATTGTCACGACGACGGACGCAGTCTGCTCTCTAACGTTTTCATGGGGGGCGTTTACAGCCTGTGCCTGACAGACACAGAGAGAGACAGAGACATAATACATTCGTGTGTGTTCTCTCCTCCAGTTCGACTCCATGACAGTATATCCGAGGAAGGCTTTCACTACCTCCTGTTTGACTTGTAAGCGCCTGTTCATTATGTTATTAACATGGCCTATGCCATATGTGCCTTTCTGTGCTATCTGGGCTTGCTGCATGTCTGATGGCTCTCCCACCCCCCTGGCTCCCACAGCATCCCTCACGCTCCCCTTTGCTGAAGAGCTAGTTTCCATAGCAACTGAGCTGGGCTACCCGGCTGTAGAGAATCCTGCAGCAGGGGCTTCCCCCCGCAGCTATGGGATGCCTCTTCTGGAGGATTTCCCCCATCCATCCATCCCTATCTCTCTCTCTCTCTCTCTCTCTCCTTTCTACCCCCGTTCTCTCTCTCTCATTATTGCGCACTCACTCACACGACCATTTAACAATGTCACCCCTGCGTCTTAGACCAGTTGCATGCTGCATTACTTTCCAGCGCTGAAGCGGTGGCTAAATCGCGCCCCGCGCAGAGGAGAGGTGACCGTTGCTGTAATGAGCGCTTGCTCATGCCCCTGTTTACTCTCTCTAGGGTCACTGGCGGTGAGCTGTTTGAAGACATCGTAGCCAGAGAGTATTACAGTGAAGCAGATGCCAGGTACTGACCTTTCCTCCGTCATCCCCCATAATTTCATTTCTCTCCATCTCTCTCTCCGTTCCCAGACACCTTTGTATGTAAATCAGGGTATGATGCGTTCGCGTCCTGCAGGTAGTTAGCAGTGTGAGTGACTCTTTCGCAGTAGTTCAGAAATTTGTAGCTGTTGGTGTGCGTCCTGTCAGCAGACATCAGCTTCACGCACTCGTCTTCTCTCTGGTTTTCTTATTCACCTCCTTCAACACTAATCTTACACACTCACTCACACACACACACTCACACACTCACTCACACACACACACACACTCACTCACACACACACACACACACACACACACACACACTCACACACACACACACTCACTCACACACACACACACACACTCGCACACACACTCACACACACACACACACACACTCATTCACTCACACACTCACTCACACTCACTCACTCACACACACTCACACACACTCACACACACACACACATACTCGCACACACACTCACACACACACACTCACTCACTCACACACTCACTCACACTCACTCACACACACTAACACACACTAACACACACACTCACACACACACACACACTCACACACACACACTCACAAACTCACACTCACTCACACACACACTCACACACACACTCACTCACACACACACACACACTCACACACACATTACAGTCCCTTTTCAGGAATGTAATCAATTTTGCTGTGTGGGCGTATTCTCGGGGTGTGAGACATGTAGTGAGAAACAGAAAAACTGAGAGAGAGAGAGAGAGAGAGAGAGAGGGAGAGAGCAAGAGAGAGAGTAAGAGAGAGAGAGAGAGAGCATGAGAAATGCCAAGAGAAGCAATATAAGAAGTGGAGGAGAAAACCAATGAGAAGAGGCCTGTTATATTTTGTTATATTTTGCTGTTAAAATTCTTTGACAGGAATATGTGTGATTAATAGATACATGTTCCATCTAGCCAGAATGAAGAAAATGGGATCTCATATTTAATGACTTTAGTTCACCATACGTGTCAAATTCTAAATGCGGTAGTGTAAAAATATCATTAAAGATTTTAGGTAGAGGGAACGCAGAAGCTTATAGCCTTAAATATTTTACTTTGTTTCACCTTTTGCACTTCTTGCTGTTGCAGAGTTTCTTTTTTTACGCATTCAGCCACTTGTGAACTTGCCTTGAAAAAAAAACAAACAAGCAAACTTGTGGAAATGGTATTTTGTATCACTGAAATTTTTACCAAGTATTGTGATATTGTATATCCTATCGTCATTGCCCCCTGGGTAGAGGAACGTACTCCAGCCTGGTCTTGGCCCTCTGAAGGCCACACGCTATCCCACAGCTCTACTTGCTTTTAGACTCCCCTCCTTAGAGAAAGCTGAAAGTAGGCCTCTAATTAACACGAATAATTAGTGTGCCATCTCTGACTCAATCCACTGCCTCACGCCCAGCGCTGTCAGCCTGGTACACGTACACACACA
Source organism: Electrophorus electricus (assembly GCF_041902795.1). Taxonomy (NCBI): domain Eukaryota; kingdom Metazoa; phylum Chordata; class Actinopteri; order Gymnotiformes; family Gymnotidae; genus Electrophorus; species Electrophorus electricus. The sequence goes on along the minus strand of NW_027658613.1, from coordinate 6,574 downwards.
CACACACACACACACACACACACACACACACTCTTTCCATTCGCTTAATTTATTCCTCACAGATACCGCCCAGCGTTACCACCGCGGGGTCCGTATAGCCAGCGTTGGTGCTGTTGTTTTTTGAGCCCTCTCACCAGTACAGTTAAGGGCTCTTGAAACCGGAGTGTGAGAGAGGTGTTATTATAGACAGTGGCGCTACAGACAGGGCTCCCCACGCTTTAAACTGTGTGTGTGTGTGTGTCTGCTTGCTGACATTGCGAGGCTTTTCCGAACCTCTGGGATGTGAGGAACACAAGCAGGACAGACTCTGATTTGTCACACGCCATCCTGCCTCAGAGTTTATTCAGTTGACCTTGACTGGTAGCGAGAGCCAAGTCAAGTCTCTTCCACATACGCACCCGAAGAGTGCCAGCAGATCGCGTGACGCCGCCTGCCAGTCACGCTGCCTGGTGTTTTCACATTTGAGATGTTTTGTGTGTTCCCCATTACACATTTAAGGTACAGGGGCGTCAGGCGGCACACCTCGGACACCTTCACGTGTAAAGTGCAGGGCAGGGCCCAAAATGCTCACATCCTCCCTATGACACCGCGTTGCTCCACCCACCAGCTCCGCCCCTCCCCAAGGCTCGCTCCACCCTTATCTCCACCTTCTTCCATCTTCTTCTGTCCCTCCTTTCTGTCTCGTCTCTGCAGTCACTGTATCCATCAGATTCTAGACAGTGTCGGTCACATTCACCACCATGACATAGTGCACAGGGACCTGAAGGTCAGTACTGGGTGTGCACTGACCTCTGCATGGGTCGCCGCATGCTGACCTGTCTGTCCGTCCTGCCTGTCTGCCCTGTGCTGGGGGATCACAGTTCCTGTTTCTGCACTGGAATAGCAACTACTTCCTCTAACCTCTTCAAGGCCTTGTACGCTCGCGCTCCAACAACCGTGCTCCCTCCCTCTGTCTGTCTCTCTCTCTCTCTCTCTCTCTCTTCTTCTCCACCGTACTGTTCCTTTCCTGCCATGGAACAGAATGACTTATTCCTCTCGTTTACAAGGTAGTGGCAGGGCAGTGGTTTAGTGTTTAAGGTACTTGACTTGTAATCAGAAGGTTGCTGGTTTAAGTCCCACCACTGCCAAGTTGCCACTGTTGGGCCCCTGAGCAAGACCCTTAACCCTCAATTACTCAAGTTGTACTCAGTCATAATTGTAAGTTGCTTTGGATAAAAGTGTCAGGTTAATATTTATCTGTTTCTTTTTTACTCTTCAGTATTTATTATTTGACTCGGTTACCTGCGTGTTTACACCTTTGCGGTGTTGTAAAGGAGGCTAGCCATGTCACATAAGTGTGAGTCTCAGCTGCAGTGTGAGTCTATAGGGGCACCAGCTGCCGTTGCTGGTGGAGTCGTGTGGCTGCGCCGGGACTGTCTGCCGTTCGGCAGGAGCAGGCCAACACCTCCCCCTTCACCTACGAGTGGCTGCTCGTAGGGCCACAGAGGGGCCCAGTCTCGCCGTCCTTTTGGGCTAAAGCAGTGGGCTCGGCGGCCCTAGCGGCCCCCGTGTGAGTGCGCCGTGCACACTGTGTGATTTAGCCCAGGATAAGTGCAATCGTGCAGGCTCCCTCTCTCTGACTCTTTCTCCCTCCCTCTCTCTGACTCTCTCTCTCTCTCCCTCCCTCCCTCCCTCTCTCTGACTCTCTCTCTCCCTCCCTCCCTCTCTCTGACTCTCGGTCTCTCTCTCCCTCCCCCCTTCTCTCGCCTACACAGCCTGACTCACGCCGTCCGCGTTCTGCACCAGACGTGGCGCCTTATTTCCATACGCCGTGTCTCAACAGCGGCCTGCTCCTGCCACATCCTCTCTCTCTCTCTCTCTCTCCCTCTCTCTCTCCCTCTCTCTCTCCCTCTCCCTGTCTCTCTCTCTCTCTCTCTCCCTCTCTCTCTCTCTCTCTCTCCTTCACCACTCCCTCCTGCTATCCTCTCCTTAGAAGGCCTCAGTCACACATTTGTGTTTTTTTTAAGCCCCTATCTCTGTGGACCCCAACCCCTTCTGTTCCTGTCTCTCTCTCTCCCTCTCTCTCTCTCTCTCTCTCTCGCTCTCTCTCCCTCTCTCTCTCTCGCTCTCTCTCCCTCTCTCTCTCTCTCTCTCTCTCTCTCTCCCTCTCTCTCTCTCTCTCTCCCTCTCTCTCCCTGTCTCTCTCTCTCCCTCTCTCTCCCTGTCTCTCTCTCTCTCTCTCTCTCTCTCTCTCTCTCTCTCTCTCTCTCTCTCTCTCTCTCTCTCTCTCTCCCTCTCTCCCTCTCCCTCTCTCTTCCTCTCTCTCTCTCTCCCTCTCTCTCCCTGTCTCTCTCTCTCTCCCTCTCTCTTCCTCTCTCTCTCTCTCTCCCTCTCTCTCTCCCTCTCTCTCTCTCTCTCTCTCCCTCTCTCTTCCTCTCTCTCTCTCTCTCTCTCTCTCTCTCTCTCTCTCCCTCTCTCTCTCTCTCTCTCCCTCTCTCTCTCTCGCTCTCTCTCCCTCTCTCTTCCTCTCTCTCTCTCTCTCCCTCTCTCTCCCTGTCTCTCTCTCTCCCTGTCTCTCTCTCTCTCTCTCTCTCCCTCTCTCTCTCCCTCTCTCTCTCTCTCTCTCTCCCCCTTCTGTTCCTTTCTCTCTTCCTGAGTCTGTCTCTACCTCTATAGTCTCTCTTGTCTCCACACCAAGAGTGGCAGAGTGAAAATCTCACCTTTTGAGAACTCTGTTAAGTGGTGTGGTGTCAGTTGGAGCTTCCTGTTTCGGCGCAGGGGTGTCGATGCGTTTTGACGACCATGTGTCGGTCTCTGCTAGCACTTGCATACGCTGTGCGACTGCCGAGGTTCCGCCTGAAGTTAAGACACGAATCCATCCCTACCGCCCGGTTAGATGGGAGTTCACGAAATCTCTTTTGTTGTTTGTTTTTCTGAGCCATTTGAGCTGCTGTGGTAACGGCGAGGTGCCTCTGTAACTGAGCGCTCTGAGAGATGTGAATCTGGGCTGTTAGTATCTCTGTGCTGTTTCTCTTCCTTTTGTTCTGTTTCTGCCTTTGAAGTGCAACATTCAGAAACTCAAGCCCCCACTCGTTCAGTGAAGTCAAACCTTTGATCCCTGCACAGGTCACATAATAAAAATAAAGATACTTCTTCACTGGCACATTTGTTGAAATTTCAGCAGGAGTTGAAAGGGGAGTGTTTTTTTTTTTTTTTTTGTGGAGAACATTTTGTATGTGTGATACAAAAACGAACGTGTTAACGCGCAGATGTAGTTCTCCACTCTACCGCCGCCCCTCCCCGCCTGTGCCTGCGCATGAGAGAACGTGGCACTTGCTCGGACTAACATGCGCCCCCTGGTGTTTGCATGCAGTCATTGCATCCAGCAGATCCTGGAGGCGGTGCTTCACTGCCACCAGATGGGCGTGGTGCACCGAGATCTGAAGGTGAGTGACGGTTCTGTCCCTCGTCCTGTGCATGCTTGTGTTGCTGTGTTTGTCTGTGCTTGCCTGCACGGTCTACCTCCATGCTGTACACGCTGTCCCACTTCCTGGGGGATAACTGTTGGATGGAGTGTGTTGGACTGTGGCCTGTGTTCTCTCATCTGCAGGCATGTGTGTGAATACGTCTGCATCCAGCCTAAAGGAAAACAAAATGTCAAGTTTTTTTATGTGCTCAGGTTGCTTCTGTTGTCTCAGTTTAAATGGGGTCTTAATGTCGTTTGTTCTAACAGGATAATATATTTAAAAATAATAGCTTTAACATTTATTTACGGTAGAAATTTTGGCTTCTGTCTGTATCCCTACTTGTCAAAATAAGATCTTGTCCAAATCATTTTTGATGCCCCAGTGATAAACTAAAATGTGTGACATGGGTAACTACTCCCAGGGTAACTCATCCCAGGGTAACTAATCACTGATCCACTCATCACACGCTCTTCTCCAGTAAAAAGCAGGAGCTGAGTTTGGTCAGGGGAAAAAGCTTCACAGATTTCAGTTTTAATGCCTTTCTGATGGAACACGTAGTTCAGCCCATACAGATCCAGCTCATGCTGTGCTCCGTGGCTCACAGCCCTCATGTCTTTACTCACGCCGATGGCTGGTGGTGAAGGGCAGCAGAGAGCTGACACCGCCCCTCCACCCCAACACCACCCCTCCGCCCCAACACCAACACCGCCCGTCCACCCCAACACCACCCCCTCCGCCCCCAACACCAACACCACCCCTCTGCCCCAACACCACCCCTCCGCCCCAACACCAACACCACCCCTCCACCCCAACACCAACTCCACACCAACACCACCATTCCACCCAAACACCACCCCCTCCGCCCCCAACTCCACCTTCTCACTGCTCATGCTGTCCCCCCCTTCCTAACCCACTTTCTCACCCAGTCTATCTACAGCAGAAGGAGCCCAACCTACTTAACACTGTATCAGGCACAATGTGACACAAACACACACACACAGACACACACATTCACACACACAGACACACACATTCACACACACATACCCACTCACACACACATGCACACAGACACACACACACAGACACACACTCACACACACATACCCACTCACACACACACGCACACACACACAGACACACACAGACACACACACTCACACACACATACCCACTCACACACACTCACACACGCACAAACACACACACACACACACACACACACCGGGTTCCAGCTCCCACCTCATCTGCTCCTTCTCCGCTCCAATGCCTGTAGACCTAGTAGTGCAAGCCGGCTCATCTGTACGGCCTGGCCGGTGATTTCCTGTGAGCTGCCGTGTTAAGTAACAGCCGCCTACAGAAGTGAGCTGGTCTGGCACTCACCGGGATTCTGACGTCACTAGATCCCTCTGGAATCCTTGTGAAGGGCATTCAAATTCTTCGTGTGTGTGTTTGCGTGTGTGAAGAGACTGACTTTGTTCCTTATTTTAAGCCAGGTGTACAAAAAATACAATATGGATGTTAATACTAAAATCTGGAGAACGGCAAGGTTAAGTAGTTGCTTAAGGCCACGTGGGTATGTGTGTCTGTACATCTGTACGTGAGTGGGAGGGGATCAGGGGTCGCACTGAGCCACAGGCATGTCTGAACTGTAACTGACACTGTCGCGCTGACTTGGTGTGGTGCCGTCTGCTCAGTTCCTCACGGCCCCAGCGCAGTCTGTGGTTCTAATAATGAATACTGCATGTTATATGGCTATATCAGTGTATCTGCAGTGTTCTCGCATCTGTGTGTGTGTGTGTGTGTGTTGGGGGGGCTTGGTAGAACCTATGAGTCACGTGTAATGTGGTGGTGATGAGAGCACCTGTGATGTCCATGTGATGTCCATGTGATGTCCCTCCCAGCCAGAGAACCTGCTCCTGGCCAGCAAATGCAAGAACGCAGCGGTGAAGTTGGCCGATTTCGGTCTGGCCATAGAAGTACAAGGGGATCAGCAGGCCTGGTTTGGTATGTAACACACACACACACACACACACACACACACACACACACTCAGCTCACACACACTCACACACACACTCAACGCACACACAACATTCAGTGTGGTGAGGGTTTAAGCGTGTTTCTTGTCGTATGGCGATGTGCAGGGTTTGCTGGTACACCAGGTTACCTTTCTCCCGAGGTGCTGAGGAAAGAAGCCTATGGGAAACCCGTGGACATTTGGGCTTGTGGTGAGTCAGGCATTCTCCTTGGCATCGCCATTCCTCTGTCTGTCTGTCTCCCGCTCTCTGTCTCCATGTTGGTCTGTTAGTCTGCATCTCTCTTTGTCTCTGTTTGTCTGTTTCTCTCTCTCTCTCTCTCTTTCTCTCTCTCTCTCTCTCTCTCTCTCTCTTTCTCAGACTCATTTCTTTTTCCTTCTGCCTTTCTCTCTCAACATCTATCTATCTATCTATCTATCTATCTATCTATCTATCTATCTATCTATCTATCTATCTATCTATCTATCTATCTATCTATCTATCTATCTATCTATCTATCTATCTATCTATCTATCTATCTCGTTCTTGTTCTCCCACATCACTGCCTTAAAGCTGTTCCAGACCTTCTGAACCCTCGGAAGATGCCTGGTTTTGAATGGTTTTGCCTGATTTTCACTGGGTCTCACCCTGCCATTAACAGTCCCAACACCGTCCCTTACCCGAGGCTTCCGTTCACATTGACAATCTCTGCGCAGGGGTGATCCTGTACATCCTGCTGGTGGGTTACCCTCCCTTCTGGGATGAGGACCAGCACAAACTCTACCAGCAGATCAAAGCTGGAGCGTACGACGTAAGTGCTGACACTTCGTTATGATGCTCCTCCAGCCGCACTTCCCAATGAAACACTCTGTTCTTATTTCTTCTGTGTGTGTGTGCATGTGTGTGTGTGTTTCTGTGTACGTGTGTGTGTGTGTTCCTGTGTACGTGTGTGTGTGTGTATGTGTGCGTGTATATGTGTGTATGTGTATGTGTATGTGTATGTGTGTGTGTGTGCCTGCTGTTCTGTAGTTTCCTTCTCCAGAGTGGGACACAGTCACCCCTGAAGCCAAGAACCTCATTAACCAGATGCTCACCATAAACCCAACCAAG
>NW_027658612.1:0-30169 GCF_041902795.1 Electrophorus electricus | reverse complement strand
ATACAAAGCTGTTTCATAGTGCGAAAAAGGTAAAGAACAGAGTTTCAAAGTAAAGATTCTTCTTATAATGCATTCCCTTTTAGTCTAAAACACAATCTCTTGCCCTGAAACAGTGTTTAAGGTGAATACAAAGCTGTTTCATAGTGTGAAAATGGTAAACAGAGTTTCAAAGTAAAGATTCTTCTTATAATGCATTCCCTTTTAGTCTAAAACACAATCTCTTGCCCTGAAACAGTGTTTAAGGTGAATACAAAGCTGTTTCATAGTGTGAAAAAGGTAAAGAACAGAGTTTCAAAGTAAAGATTCTTCTCATAATGCACTCCCTTTTAGTCTAAAACACAATCTCTTGCCCTGAAACAGTGTTTAAGGTGAATACAAAGCTGTTTCATAGTGTGAAAAAGGTAAAGAACAGAGTTTCAAAGTAAAGATTCTTCTTATAATGCACTCCCTTTTAGTCTAAAACACAATCTCTTGCCCTGAAACAGTGTTTAAGGTGAATACAAAGCTGTTTCATAGTGTGAAAAAGGTAAAGAACAGAGTTTCAAAGTAAAGATTCTTCTTATAATGCACTCCCTTTTAGTCTAAAACACAATCTCTTGCCCTGAAACAGTGTTTAAGGTGAATACAAAGCTGTTTCATAGTGTGAAAAAGGTAAAGAACAGAGTTTCAAAGTAAAGATTCTTCTTATAATGCATTCCATTTTAGTCTAAAACACAATCTCTTGCCCTGAAACAGTGTTTAAGGTGAATACAAAGCTGTTTCATAGTGCGAAAAAGGTAAAGAACAGAGTTTCAAAGTAAAGATTCTTCTTATAATGCATTCCCTTTTAGTCTAAAACACAATCTCTTGCCCTGAAACAGTGTTTAAGGTGAATACAAAGCTGTTTCATAGTGTGAAAATGGTAAACAGAGTTTCAAAGTAAAGATTCTTCTTATAATGCATTCCCTTTTAGTCTAAAACACAATCTCTTGCCCTGAAACAGTGTTTAAGGTGAATACAAAGCTGTTTCATAGTGTGAAAAAGGTAAAGAACAGAGTTTCAAAGTAAAGATTCTTCTCATAATGCACTCCCTTTTAGTCTAAAACACAATCTCTTGCCCTGAAACAGTGTTTAAGGTGAATACAAAGCTGTTTCATAGTGTGAAAAAGGTAAAGAACAGAGTTTCAAAGTAAAGATTCTTCTTATAATGCACTCCCTTTTAGTCTAAAACACAATCTCTTGCCCTGAAACAGTGTTTAAGGTGAATACAAAGCTGTTTCATAGTGTGAAAAAGGTAAAGAACAGAGTTTCAAAGTAAAGATTCTTCTTATAATGCACTCCCTTTTAGTCTAAAACACAATCTCTTGCCCTGAAACAGTGTTTAAGGTGAATACAAAGCTGTTTCATAGTGTGAAAAAGGTAAAGAACAGAGTTTCAAAGTAAAGATTCTTCTTATAATGCATTCCATTTTAGTCTAAAACACAATCTCTTGCCCTGAAACAGTGTTTAAGGTGAATACAAAGCTGTTTCATAGTGCGAAAAAGGTAAAGAACAGAGTTTCAAAGTAAAGATTCTTCTTATAATGCATTCCCTTTTAGTCTAAAACACAATCTCTTGCCCTGAAACAGTGTTTAAGGTGAATACAAAGCTGTTTCATAGTGTGAAAATGGTAAACAGAGTTTCAAAGTAAAGATTCTTCTTATAATGCATTCCCTTTTAGTCTAAAACACAATCTCTTGCCCTGAAACAGTGTTTAAGGTGAATACAAAGCTGTTTCATAGTGTGAAAAAGGTAAAGAACAGAGTTTCAAAGTAAAGATTCTTCTCATAATGCACTCCCTTTTAGTCTAAAACACAATCTCTTGCCCTGAAACAGTGTTTAAGGTGAATACAAAGCTGTTTCATAGTGTGAAAAAGGTAAAGAACAGAGTTTCAAAGTAAAGATTCTTCTTATAATGCACTCCCTTTTAGTCTAAAACACAATCTCTTGCCCTGAAACAGTGTTTAAGGTGAATACAAAGCTGTTTCATAGTGTGAAAAAGGTAAAGAACAGAGTTTCAAAGTAAAGATTCTTCTTATAATGCACTCCCTTTTAGTCTAAAACACAATCTCTTGCCCTGAAACAGTGTTTAAGGTGAATACAAAGCTGTTTCATAGTGTGAAAAAGGTAAAGAACAGAGTTTCAAAGTAAAGATTCTTCTTATAATGCATTCCATTTTAGTCTAAAACACAATCTCTTGCCCTGAAACAGTGTTTAAGGTGAATACAAAGCTGTTTCATAGTGCGAAAAAGGTAAAGAACAGTTTCAAAGTAAAGATTCTTCTTATAATGCATTCCCTTTTAGTCTAAAACACAATCTCTTGCCCTGAAACAGTGTTTAAGGTGAATACAAAGCTGTTTCATAGTGTGAAAATGGTAAACAGAGTTTCAAAGTAAAGATTCTTCTTATAATGCATTCCCTTTTAGTCTAAAACACAATCTCTTGCCCTGAAACAGTGTTTAAGGTGAATACAAAGCTGTTTCATAGTGTGAAAAAGGTAAAGAACAGAGTTTCAAAGTAAAGATTCTTCTCATAATGCACTCCCTTTTAGTCTAAAACACAATCTCTTGCCCTGAAACAGTGTTTAAGGTGAATACAAAGCTGTTTCATAGTGTGAAAAAGGTAAAGAACAGAGTTTCAAAGTAAAGATTCTTCTTATAATGCACTCCCTTTTAGTCTAAAACACAATCTCTTGCCCTGAAACAGTGTTTAAGGTGAATACAAAGCTGTTTCATAGTGTGAAAAAGGTAAAGAACAGAGTTTCAAAGTAAAGATTCTTCTTATAATGCACTCCCTTTTAGTCTAAAACACAATCTCTTGCCCTGAAACAGTGTTTAAGGTGAATACAAAGCTGTTTCATAGTGTGAAAAAGGTAAAGAACAGAGTTTCAAAGTAAAGATTCTTCTTATAATGCATTCCCTTTTAGTCTAAAACACAATCTCTTGCCCTGAAACAGTGTTTAAGCTGATTACAATGCATAGAAGCCCTGTTTCTTTGTGTTTAGAGGTTTACAAACAGAGTTGCAATTACTTTAAATTGTCATATAACAAACACCTTGTTTCTCCCCTGTATAAACTCTTTTCACTTGAAATATGTGTTTTCTTAGGATATTGTAAGTTGTTCAGTTTGGTTAAAAACAATATTTCTTGCTCTGAAACTATGTATAAGCCAATTATAATGCGTGGAAACGTTGCCTCCTTGTGGTTAGAGGTGTAAAAACAGAGTTGCAATTACTTGCGAGGGTCACATTAGAACCATGTTAAAACAACTTGTTCTCCCCTGGATAAACTCTTTTCACTTGAAATATGTGTTTTCTTAGGATATTGTAAGTTATTCAGTTTGGTTAAAAACAAGATGTCTTGCTCTGAAAAGGTGTATAAGCTGATTACAATGCATAGAAGCCCTGTTTCTTTGTGGGTAGAGGTGTACAAAGAGAGTTGCAATTACTTTAATTGGTCATATTATAAACACCTTATTTCTCCCCTGTATAAACTCTTTTCACTTGAAATATGTGTTTTCTTAACACATTGTAAGTCATTCAATTTGGTTAAAAACAAGATGTCTTGCTCTGAAACAGTGTTTAAGTTGAATACAAAGCTGTTTCGTAGTGTGAAAACGGTAAACAGAGTTTCAAAGTAAAGATTCTTCTTATAATGCACTCCCTTTTAGTCTAAAACACAATCTCTTGCCCTGAAACAGTGTTTAAGGTGAATACAAAGCTGTTTCATAGTGTGAAAAAGGTAAAGAACAGAGTTTCAAAGTAAAGATTCTTCTTATAATGCACTCCCTTTTAGTCTAAAACACAATCTCTTGCCCTGAAACAGTGTTTAAGGTGAATACAAAGCTGTTTCATAGTGTGAAACAGGTAAAGAACAGAGTTTCAAAGTAAAGATTCTTCTTATAATGCACTCCCTTTTAGTCTAAAACACAATCTCTTGCCCTGAAACAGTGTTTAAGGTGAATACAAAGCTGTTTCATAGTGTGAAAAAGGTAAAGAACAGAGTTTCAAAGTAAAGATTCTTCTTATAATGCACTCCCTTTTAGTCTAAAACACAATCTCTTGCCCTGAAACAGTGTTTAAGGTGAATACAAAGCTGTTTCATAGTGTGAAAAAGGTAAAGAACAGAGTTTCAAAGTAAAGATTCTTCTTATAATGCACTCCCTTTTAGTCTAAAACACAATCTCTTGCCCTGAAACAGTGTTTAAGGTGAATACAAAGCTGTTTCATAGTGTGAAAAAGGTAAAGAACAGAGTTTCAAAGTAAAGATTCTTCTTATAATGCACTCCCTTTTAGTCTAAAACACAATCTCTTGCCCTGAAACAGTGTTTAAGGTGAATACAAAGCTGTTTCATAGTGTGAAAAAGGTAAAGAACAGAGTTTCAAAGTAAAGATTCTTCTTATAATGCACTCCCTTTTAGTCTAAAACACAATCTCTTGCCCTGAAACAGTGTTTAAGGTGAATACAAAGCTGTTTCATAGTGTGAAAAAGGTAAAGAACAGAGTTTCAAAGTAAAGATTCTTCTTATAATGCATTCCATTTTAGTCTAAAACACAATCTCTTGCCCTGAAACAGTGTTTAAGGTGAATACAAAGCTGTTTCATAGTGCGAAAAAGGTAAAGAACAGAGTTTCAAAGTAAAGATTCTTCTTATAATGCATTCCCTTTTAGTCTAAAACACAATCTCTTGCCCTGAAACAGTGTTTAAGGTGAATACAAAGCTGTTTCATAGTGTGAAAATGGTAAACAGAGTTTCAAAGTAAAGATTCTTCTTATAATGCATTCCCTTTTAGTCTAAAACACAATCTCTTGCCCTGAAACAGTGTTTAAGGTGAATACAAAGCTGTTTCATAGTGTGAAAAAGGTAAAGAACAGAGTTTCAAAGTAAAGATTCTTCTTATAATGCATTCCCTTTTAGTCTAAAACACAATCTCTTGCCCTGAAACAGTGTTTAAGCTGATTACAATGCATAGAAGCCCTGTTTCTTTGTGTTTAGAGGTTTACAAACAGAGTTGCAATTACTTTAAATTGTCATATAACAAACACCTTGTTTCTCCCCTGTATAAACTCTTTTCACTTGAAATATGTGTTTTCTTAGGATATTGTAAGTTGTTCAGTTTGGTTAAAAACAATATTTCTTGCTCTGAAACTATGTATAAGCCAATTATAATGCGTGGAAACGTTGCCTCCTTGTGGTTAGAGGTGTAAAAACAGAGTTGCAATTACTTGCGAGGGTCACATTAGAACCATGTTAAAACAACTTGTTCTCCCCTGGATAAACTCTTTTCACTTGAAATATGTGTTTTCTTAGGATATTGTAAGTTATTCAGTTTGGTTAAAAACAAGATGTCTTGCTCTGAAAAGGTGTATAAGCTGATTACAATGCATAGAAGCCCTGTTTCTTTGTGGGTAGAGGTGTACAAAGAGAGTTGCAATTACTTTAATTGGTCATATTATAAACACCTTATTTCTCCCCTGTATAAACTCTTTTCACTTGAAATATGTGTTTTCTTAACACATTGTAAGTCATTCAATTTGGTTAAAAACAAGATGTCTTGCTCTGAAACAGTGTTTAAGTTGAATACAAAGCTGTTTCGTAGTGTGAAAACGGTAAACAGAGTTTCAAAGTAAAGATTCTTCTTATAATGCACTCCCTTTTAGTCTAAAACACAATCTCTTGCCCTGAAACAGTGTTTAAGGTGAATACAAAGCTGTTTCATAGTGTGAAAAAGGTAAAGAACAGAGTTTCAAAGTAAAGATTCTTCTTATAATGCACTCCCTTTTAGTCTAAAACACAATCTCTTGCCCTGAAACAGTGTTTAAGGTGAATACAAAGCTGTTTCATAGTGTGAAACAGGTAAAGAACAGAGTTTCAAAGTAAAGATTCTTCTTATAATGCACTCCCTTTTAGTCTAAAACACAATCTCTTGCCCTGAAACAGTGTTTAAGGTGAATACAAAGCTGTTTCATAGTGTGAAAAAGGTAAAGAACAGAGTTTCAAAGTAAAGATTCTTCTTATAATGCACTCCCTTTTAGTCTAAAACACAATCTCTTGCCCTGAAACAGTGTTTAAGGTGAATACAAAGCTGTTTCATAGTGTGAAAAAGGTAAAGAACAGAGTTTCAAAGTAAAGATTCTTCTTATAATGCACTCCCTTTTAGTCTAAAACACAATCTCTTGCCCTGAAACAGTGTTTAAGGTGAATACAAAGCTGTTTCATAGTGTGAAAAAGGTAAAGAACAGAGTTTCAAAGTAAAGATTCTTCTTATAATGCACTCCCTTTTAGTCTAAAACACAATCTCTTGCCCTGAAACAGTGTTTAAGGTGAATACAAAGCTGTTTCATAGTGTGAAAAAGGTAAAGAACAGAGTTTCAAAGTAAAGATTCTTCTTATAATGCACTCCCTTTTAGTCTAAAACACAATCTCTTGCCCTGAAACAGTGTTTAAGGTGAATACAAAGCTGTTTCATAGTGTGAAAAAGGTAAAGAACAGAGTTTCAAAGTAAAGATTCTTCTTATAATGCATTCCATTTTAGTCTAAAACACAATCTCTTGCCCTGAAACAGTGTTTAAGGTGAATACAAAGCTGTTTCATAGTGCGAAAAAGGTAAAGAACAGAGTTTCAAAGTAAAGATTCTTCTTATAATGCATTCCCTTTTAGTCTAAAACACAATCTCTTGCCCTGAAACAGTGTTTAAGGTGAATACAAAGCTGTTTCATAGTGTGAAAATGGTAAACAGAGTTTCAAAGTAAAGATTCTTCTTATAATGCATTCCCTTTTAGTCTAAAACACAATCTCTTGCCCTGAAACAGTGTTTAAGGTGAATACAAAGCTGTTTCATAGTGTGAAAAAGGTAAAGAACAGAGTTTCAAAGTAAAGATTCTTCTCATAATGCACTCCCTTTTAGTCTAAAACACAATCTCTTGCCCTGAAACAGTGTTTAAGGTGAATACAAAGCTGTTTCATAGTGTGAAAAAGGTAAAGAACAGAGTTTCAAAGTAAAGATTCTTCTTATAATGCACTCCCTTTTAGTTTAAAACACAATCTCTTGCCCTGAAACAGTGTTTAAGGTGAATACAAAGCTGTTTCATAGTGTGAAAAAGGTAAAGAACAGAGTTTCAAAGTAAAGATTCTTCTTATAATGCACTCCCTTTTAGTCTAAAACACAATCTCTTGCCCTGAAACAGTGTTTAAGGTGAATACAAAGCTGTTTCATAGTGTGAAAAAGGTAAAGAACAGAGTTTCAAAGTAAAGATTCTTCTTATAATGCATTCCATTTTAGTCTAAAACACAATCTCTTGCCCTGAAACAGTGTTTAAGGTGAATACAAAGCTGTTTCATAGTGCGAAAAAGGTAAAGAACAGAGTTTCAAAGTAAAGATTCTTCTTATAATGCATTCCCTTTTAGTCTAAAACACAATCTCTTGCCCTGAAACAGTGTTTAAGGTGAATACAAAGCTGTTTCATAGTGTGAAAATGGTAAACAGAGTTTCAAAGTAAAGATTCTTCTTATAATGCATTCCCTTTTAGTCTAAAACACAATCTCTTGCCCTGAAACAGTGTTTAAGGTGAATACAAAGCTGTTTCATAGTGTGAAAAAGGTAAAGAACAGAGTTTCAAAGTAAAGATTCTTCTCATAATGCACTCCCTTTTAGTCTAAAACACAATCTCTTGCCCTGAAACAGTGTTTAAGGTGAATACAAAGCTGTTTCATAGTGTGAAAAAGGTAAAGAACAGAGTTTCAAAGTAAAGATTCTTCTTATAATGCACTCCCTTTTAGTCTAAAACACAATCTCTTGCCCTGAAACAGTGTTTAAGGTGAATACAAAGCTGTTTCATAGTGTGAAAAAGGTAAAGAACAGAGTTTCAAAGTAAAGATTCTTCTTATAATGCACTCCCTTTTAGTCTAAAACACAATCTCTTGCCCTGAAACAGTGTTTAAGGTGAATACAAAGCTGTTTCATAGTGTGAAAAAGGTAAAGAACAGAGTTTCAAAGTAAAGATTCTTCTTATAATGCATTCCCTTTTAGTCTAAAACACAATCTCTTGCCCTGAAACAGTGTTTAAGCTGATTACAATGCATAGAAGCCCTGTTTCTTTGTGTTTAGAGGTTTACAAACAGAGTTGCAATTACTTTAAATTGTCATATAACAAACACCTTGTTTCTCCCCTGTATAAACTCTTTTCACTTGAAATATGTGTTTTCTTAGGATATTGTAAGTTGTTCAGTTTGGTTAAAAACAATATTTCTTGCTCTGAAACTATGTATAAGCCAATTATAATGCGTGGAAACGTTGCCTCCTTGTGGTTAGAGGTGTAAAAACAGAGTTGCAATTACTTGCGAGGGTCACATTAGAACCATGTTAAAACAACTTGTTCTCCCCTGGATAAACTCTTTTCACTTGAAATATGTGTTTTCTTAGGATATTGTAAGTTATTCAGTTTGGTTAAAAACAAGATGTCTTGCTCTGAAAAGGTGTATAAGCTGATTACAATGCATAGAAGCCCTGTTTCTTTGTGGGTAGAAGTGTACAAAGAGAGTTGCAATTACTTTAATTGGTCATATTATAAACACCTTATTTCTCCCCTGTATAAACTCTTTTCACTTGAAATATGTGTTTTCTTAACACATTGTAAGTCATTCAATTTGGTTAAAAACAAGATGTCTTGCTCTGAAACAGTGTTTAAGTTGAATACAAAGCTGTTTCGTAGTGTGAAAACGGTAAACAGAGTTTCAAAGTAAAGATTCTTCTTATAATGCACTCCCTTTTAGTCTAAAACACAATCTCTTGCCCTGAAACAGTGTTTAAGGTGAATACAAAGCTGTTTCATAGTGTGAAAAAGGTAAAGAACAGAGTTTCAAAGTAAAGATTCTTCTTATAATGCACTCCCTTTTAGTCTAAAACACAATCTCTTGCCCTGAAACAGTGTTTAAGGTGAATACAAAGCTGTTTCATAGTGTGAAAAAGGTAAAGAACAGAGTTTCAAAGTAAAGATTCTTCTCATAATGCAGTCCCTTTTAGTCTAAAACACAATCTCTTGCCCTGAAACAGTGTTTAAGGTGAATACAAAGCTGTTTCATAGTGTGAAAAAGGTAAAGAACAGAGTTTCAAAGTAAAGATTCTTCTCATAATGCACTCCCTTTTAGTCTAAAACACAATCTCTTGCCCTGAAACAGTGTTTAAGGTGAATACAAAGCTGTTTCATAGTGTGAAAAAGGTAAAGAACAGAGTTTCAAAGTAAAGATTCTTCTTATAATGCACTCCCTTTTAGTCTAAAACACAATCTCTTGCCCTGAAACAGTGTTTAAGGTGAATACAAAGCTGTTTCATAGTGTGAAAAAGGTAAAGAACAGAGTTTCAAAGTAAAGATTCTTCTTATAATGCACTCCCTTTTAGTCTAAAACACAATCTCTTGCCCTGAAACAGTGTTTAAGGTGAATACAAAGCTGTTTCATAGTGTGAAAAAGGTAAAGAACAGAGTTTCAAAGTAAAGATTCTTCTTATAATGCATTCCATTTTAGTCTAAAACACAATCTCTTGCCCTGAAACAGTGTTTAAGGTGAATACAAAGCTGTTTCATAGTGCGAAAAAGGTAAAGAACAGAGTTTCAAAGTAAAGATTCTTCTTATAATGCATTCCCTTTTAGTCTAAAACACAATCTCTTGCCCTGAAACAGTGTTTAAGGTGAATACAAAGCTGTTTCATAGTGTGAAAATGGTAAACAGAGTTTCAAAGTAAAGATTCTTCTTATAATGCATTCCCTTTTAGTCTAAAACACAATCTCTTGCCCTGAAACAGTGTTTAAGGTGAATACAAAGCTGTTTCATAGTGTGAAAAAGGTAAAGAACAGAGTTTCAAAGTAAAGATTCTTCTCATAATGCACTCCCTTTTAGTCTAAAACACAATCTCTTGCCCTGAAACAGTGTTTAAGGTGAATACAAAGCTGTTTCATAGTGTGAAAAAGGTAAAGAACAGAGTTTCAAAGTAAAGATTCTTCTTATAATGCACTCCCTTTTAGTCTAAAACACAATCTCTTGCCCTGAAACAGTGTTTAAGGTGAATACAAAGCTGTTTCATAGTGTGAAAAAGGTAAAGAACAGAGTTTCAAAGTAAAGATTCTTCTTATAATGCACTCCCTTTTAGTCTAAAACACAATCTCTTGCCCTGAAACAGTGTTTAAGGTGAATACAAAGCTGTTTCATAGTGTGAAAAAGGTAAAGAACAGAGTTTCAAAGTAAAGATTCTTCTTATAATGCACTCCCTTTTAGTCTAAAACACAATCTCTTGCCCTGAAACAGTGTTTAAGGTGAATACAAAGCTGTTTCATAGTGTGAAAAAGGTAAAGAACAGAGTTTCAAAGTAAAGATTCTTCTTATAATGCACTCCCTTTTAGTCTAAAACACAATCTCTTGCCCTGAAACAGTGTTTAAGGTGAATACAAAGCTGTTTCATAGTGTGAAAAAGGTAAAGAACAGAGTTTCAAAGTAAAGATTCTTCTTATAATGCATTCCATTTTAGTCTAAAACACAATCTCTTGCCCTGAAACAGTGTTTAAGGTGAATACAAAGCTGTTTCATAGTGCGAAAAAGGTAAAGAACAGAGTTTCAAAGTAAAGATTCTTCTTATAATGCATTCCCTTTTAGTCTAAAACAAAATCTCTTGCCCTGAAACAGTGTTTAAGGTGAATACAAAGCTGTTTCATAGTGTGAAAATGGTAAACAGAGTTTCAAAGTAAAGATTCTTCTTATAATGCATTCCCTTTTAGTCTAAAACACAATCTCTTGCCCTGAAACAGTGTTTAAGGTGAATACAAAGCTGTTTCATAGTGTGAAAAAGGTAAAGAACAGAGTTTCAAAGTAAAGATTCTTCTCATAATGCACTCCCTTTTAGTCTAAAACACAATCTCTTGCCCTGAAACAGTGTTTAAGGTGAATACAAAGCTGTTTCATAGTGTGAAAAAGGTAAAGAACAGAGTTTCAAAGTAAAGATTCTTCTTATAATGCACTCCCTTTTAGTCTAAAACACAATCTCTTGCCCTGAAACAGTGTTTAAGGTGAATACAAAGCTGTTTCATAGTGTGAAAAAGGTAAAGAACAGAGTTTCAAAGTAAAGATTCTTCTTATAATGCACTCCCTTTTAGTCTAAAACACAATCTCTTGCCCTGAAACAGTGTTTAAGGTGAATACAAAGCTGTTTCATAGTGTGAAAAAGGTAAAGAACAGAGTTTCAAAGTAAAGATTCTTCTTATAATGCATTCCATTTTAGTCTAAAACACAATCTCTTGCCCTGAAACAGTGTTTAAGGTGAATACAAAGCTGTTTCATAGTGCGAAAAAGGTAAAGAACAGAGTTTCAAAGTAAAGATTCTTCTTATAATGCATTCCCTTTTAGTCTAAAACACAATCTCTTGCCCTGAAACAGTGTTTAAGGTGAATACAAAGCTGTTTCATAGTGTGAAAATGGTAAACAGAGTTTCAAAGTAAAGATTCTTCTTATAATGCATTCCCTTTTAGTCTAAAACACAATCTCTTGCCCTGAAACAGTGTTTAAGGTGAATACAAAGCTGTTTCATAGTGTGAAAAAGGTAAAGAACAGAGTTTCAAAGTAAAGATTCTTCTCATAATGCACTCCCTTTTAGTCTAAAACACAATCTCTTGCCCTGAAACAGTGTTTAAGGTGAATACAAAGCTGTTTCATAGTGTGAAAAAGGTAAAGAACAGAGTTTCAAAGTAAAGATTCTTCTTATAATGCACTCCCTTTTAGTCTAAAACACAATCTCTTGCCCTGAAACAGTGTTTAAGGTGAATACAAAGCTGTTTCATAGTGTGAAAAAGGTAAAGAACAGAGTTTCAAAGTAAAGATTCTTCTTATAATGCACTCCCTTTTAGTCTAAAACACAATCTCTTGCCCTGAAACAGTGTTTAAGGTGAATACAAAGCTGTTTCATAGTGTGAAAAAGGTAAAGAACAGAGTTTCAAAGTAAAGATTCTTCTTATAATGCATTCCCTTTTAGTCTAAAACACAATCTCTTGCCCTGAAACAGTGTTTAAGCTGATTACAATGCATAGAAGCCCTGTTTCTTTGTGTTTAGAGGTTTACAAACAGAGTTGCAATTACTTTAAATTGTCATATAACAAACACCTTGTTTCTCCCCTGTATAAACTCTTTTCACTTGAAATATGTGTTTTCTTAGGATATTGTAAGTTGTTCAGTTTGGTTAAAAACAATATTTCTTGCTCTGAAACTATGTATAAGCCAATTATAATGCGTGGAAACGTTGCCTCCTTGTGGTTAGAGGTGTAAAAACAGAGTTGCAATTACTTGCGAGGGTCACATTAGAACCATGTTAAAACAACTTGTTCTCCCCTGGATAAACTCTTTTCACTTGAAATATGTGTTTTCTTAGGATATTGTAAGTTATTCAGTTTGGTTAAAAACAAGATGTCTTGCTCTGAAAAGCTGTATAAGCTGATTACAATGCATAGAAGCCCTGTTTCTTTGTGGGTAGAAGTGTACAAAGAGAGTTGCAATTACTTTAATTGGTCATATTATAAACACCTTATTTCTCCCCTGTATAAACTCTTTTCACTTGAAATATGTGTTTTCTTAACACATTGTAAGTCATTCAATTTGGTTAAAAACAAGATGTCTTGCTCTGAAACAGTGTTTAAGTTGAATACAAAGCTGTTTCGTAGTGTGAAAACGGTAAACAGAGTTTCAAAGTAAAGATTCTTCTTATAATGCACTCCCTTTTAGTCTAAAACACAATCTCTTGCCCTGAAACAGTGTTTAAGGTGAATACAAAGCTGTTTCATAGTGTGAAAAAGGTAAAGAACAGAGTTTCAAAGTAAAGATTCTTCTTATAATGCACTCCCTTTTAGTCTAAAACACAATCTCTTGCCCTGAAACAGTGTTTAAGGTGAATACAAAGCTGTTTCATAGTGTGAAAAAGGTAAAGAACAGAGTTTCAAAGTAAAGATTCTTCTTATAATGCACTCCCTTTTAGTCTAAAACACAATCTCTTGCCCTGAAACAGTGTTTAAGGTGAATACAAAGCTGTTTCATAGTGTGAAAAAGGTAAAGAACAGAGTTTCAAAGTAAAGATTCTTCTTATAATGCACTCCCTTTTAGTCTAAAACACAATCTCTTGCCCTGAAACAGTGTTTAAGGTGAATACAAAGCTGTTTCATAGTGTGAAAAAGGTAAAGAACAGAGTTTCAAAGTAAAGATTCTTCTTATAATGCACTCCCTTTTAGTCTAAAACACAATCTCTTGCCCTGAAACAGTGTTTAAGGTGAATACAAAGCTGTTTCATAGTGTGAAAAAGGTAAAGAACAGAGTTTCAAAGTAAAGATTCTTCTTATAATGCACTCCCTTTTAGTCTAAAACACAATCTCTTGCCCTGAAACAGTGTTTAAGGTGAATACAAAGCTGTTTCATAGTGTGAAAAAGGTAAAGAACAGAGTTTCAAAGTAAAGATTCTTCTTATAATGCACTCCCTTTTAGTCTAAAACACAATTTCTTGCCCTGAAACAGTGTTTAAGGTGAATACAAAGCTGTTTCATAGTGTGAAAAAGGTAAAGAACAGAGTTTCAAAGTAAAGATTCTTCTTATAATGCACTCCCTTTTAGTCTAAAACACAATCTCTTGCCCTGAAACAGTGTTTAAGGTGAATACAAAGCTGTTTCATAGTGTCAAAAAGGTAAAGAACAGAGTTTCAAAGTAAAGATTCTTCTTATAATGCATTCCCTTTTAGTCTAAAACACAATCTCTTGCCCTGAAACAGTGTTTAAGGTGAATACAAAGCTGTTTCATAGTGTGAAAAAGGTAAAGAACAGAGTTTCAAAGTAAAGATTCTTCTCATAATGCACTCCCTTTTAGTCTAAAACACAATCTCTTGCCCTGAAACAGTGTTTAAGGTGAATACAAAGCTGTTTCATAGTGTGAAAAAGGTAAAGAACAGAGTTTCAAAGTAAAGATTCTTCTTATAATGCACTCCCTTTTAGTCTAAAACACAATCTCTTGCCCTGAAACAGTGTTTAAGGTGAATACAAAGCTGTTTCATAGTGTGAAAAAGGTAAAGAACAGAGTTTCAAAGTAAAGATTCTTCTTATAATGCACTCCCTTTTAGTCTAAAACACAATCTCTTGCCCTGAAACAGTGTTTAAGGTGAATACAAAGCTGTTTCATAGTGCGAAAAAGGTAAAGAACAGAGTTTCAAAGTAAAGATTCTTCTTATAATGCATTCCCTTTTAGTCTAAAACACAATCTCTTGCCCTGAAACAGTGTTTAAGGTGAATACAAAGCTGTTTCATAATGTGAAAATGGTAAACAGAGTTTCAAAGTAAAGATTCTTCTTATAATGCATTCCCTTTTAGTCTAAAACACAATCTCTTGCCCTGAAACAGTGTTTAAGGTGAATACAAAGCTGTTTCATAGTGTGAAAAAGGTAAAGAACAGAGTTTCAAAGTAAAGATTCTTCTTATAATGCACTCCCTTTTAATCTAAAACACAATCTCTTGCCCTGAAACAGTGTTTAAGGTGAATACAAAGCTGTTTCATAGTGTCAAAAAGGTAAAGAACAGAGTTTCATAGTAAAGATTCTTCTTATAATGCATTCCATTTTAGTCTAAAACACAATCTCTTGCCCTGAAACAGTGTTTAAGCTGATTACAATGCATAGAAGCCCTGTTTCTTTGTGTTTAGAGGTTTACAAACAGAGTTGCAATTACTTTAAATTGTCATATAACAAACACCTTGTTTCTCCCCTGTATAAACTCTTTTCACTTGAAATATGTGTTTTCTTAGGATATTGTAAGTTGTTCAGTTTGGATAAAAACAATATTTCTTGCTCTGAAACTATGTATAAGCCAATTATAATGCGTGGAAACGTTGCCTCCTTGTGGTTAGAGGTGTAAAAACAGAGTTGCAATTACTTGCGAGGGTCACATTAGAACCATGTTAAAACAACTTGTTCTCCCCTGGATAAACTCTTTTCACTTGAAATATGTGTTTTCTTAGGATATTGTAAGTCATTCAATTTGGTTAAAAACAAGATGTCTTGCTCTGAAACAGTGTTTAAGTTGAATACAAAGCTGTTTCGTAGTGTGAAAACGGTAAACAGAGTTTCAAAGTAAAGATTCTTCTTATAATGCACTCCCTTTTAGTCTAAAACACAATCTCTTGCCCTGAAACAGTGTTTAAGGTGAATACAAAGCTGTTTCATAGTGTGAAAAAGGTAAAGAACAGAGTTTCAAAGTAAAGATTCTTCTTATAATGCACTCCCTTTTAGTCTAAAACACAATCTCTTGCCCTGAAACAGTGTTTAAGGTGAATACAAAGCTGTTTCATAGTGTGAAAAAGGTAAAGAACAGAGTTTCAAAGTAAAGATTCTTCTTATAATGCACTCCCTTTTAGTCTAAAACACAATCTCTTGCCCTGAAACAGTGTTTAAGGTGAATACAAAGCTGTTTCATAGTGTGAAAAAGGTAAAGAACAGAGTTTCAAAGTAAAGATTCTTCTTATAATGCACTCCCTTTTAGTCTAAAACACAATCTCTTGCCCTGAAACAGTGTTTAAGGTGAATACAAAGCTGTTTCATAGTGTGAAAAAGGTAAAGAACAGAGTTTCAAAGTAAAGATTCTTCTTATAATGCACTCCCTTTTAGTCTAAAACACAATCTCTTGCCCTGAAACAGTGTTTAAGGTGAATACAAAGCTGTTTCATAGTGTGAAAAAGGTAAAGAACAGAGTTTCAAAGTAAAGATTCTTCTTATAATGCACTCCCTTTTAGTCTAAAACACAATCTCTTGCCCTGAAACAGTGTTTAAGGTGAATACAAAGCTGTTTCATAGTGTGAAAAAGGTAAAGAACAGAGTTTCAAAGTAAAGATTCTTCTTATAATGCACTCCCTTTTAGTCTAAAACACAATCTCTTGCCCTGAAACAGTGTTTAAGGTGAATACAAAGCTGTTTCATAGTGTGAAAAAGGTAAAGAACAGAGTTTCAAAGTAAAGATTCTTCTTATAATGCACTCCCTTTTAGTCTAAAACACAATTTCTTGCCCTGAAACAGTGTTTAAGGTGAATACAAAGCTGTTTCATAGTGTGAAAAAGGTAAAGAACAGAGTTTCAAAGTAAAGATTCTTCTTATAATGCACTCCCTTTTAGTCTAAAACACAATCTCTTGCCCTGAAACAGTGTTTAAGGTGAATACAAAGCTGTTTCATAGTGTCAAAAAGGTAAAGAACAGAGTTTCAAAGTAAAGATTCTTCTTATAATGCATTCCCTTTTAGTCTAAAACACAATCTCTTGCCCTGAAACAGTGTTTAAGGTGAATACAAAGCTGTTTCATAGTGTGAAAAAGGTAAAGAACAGAGTTTCAAAGTAAAGATTCTTCTCATAATGCACTCCCTTTTAGTCTAAAACACAATCTCTTGCCCTGAAACAGTGTTTAAGGTGAATACAAAGCTGTTTCATAGTGTGAAAAAGGTAAAGAACAGAGTTTCAAAGTAAAGATTCTTCTTATAATGCACTCCCTTTTAGTCTAAAACACAATCTCTTGCCCTGAAACAGTGTTTAAGGTGAATACAAAGCTGTTTCATAGTGTGAAAAAGGTAAAGAACAGAGTTTCAAAGTAAAGATTCTTCTTATAATGCACTCCCTTTTAGTCTAAAACACAATCTCTTGCCCTGAAACAGTGTTTAAGGTGAATACAAAGCTGTTTCATAGTGCGAAAAAGGTAAAGAACAGAGTTTCAAAGTAAAGATTCTTCTTATAATGCATTCCCTTTTAGTCTAAAACACAATCTCTTGCCCTGAAACAGTGTTTAAGGTGAATACAAAGCTGTTTCATAATGTGAAAATGGTAAACAGAGTTTCAAAGTAAAGATTCTTCTTATAATGCATTCCCTTTTAGTCTAAAACACAATCTCTTGCCCTGAAACAGTGTTTAAGGTGAATACAAAGCTGTTTCATAGTGTGAAAAAGGTAAAGAACAGAGTTTCAAAGTAAAGATTCTTCTTATAATGCACTCCCTTTTAATCTAAAACACAATCTCTTGCCCTGAAACAGTGTTTAAGGTGAATACAAAGCTGTTTCATAGTGTCAAAAAGGTAAAGAACAGAGTTTCATAGTAAAGATTCTTCTTATAATGCATTCCATTTTAGTCTAAAACACAATCTCTTGCCCTGAAACAGTGTTTAAGCTGATTACAATGCATAGAAGCCCTGTTTCTTTGTGTTTAGAGGTTTACAAACAGAGTTGCAATTACTTTAAATTGTCATATAACAAACACCTTGTTTCTCCCCTGTATAAACTCTTTTCACTTGAA
Source organism: Electrophorus electricus (assembly GCF_041902795.1). Classification (NCBI taxonomy): domain Eukaryota; kingdom Metazoa; phylum Chordata; class Actinopteri; order Gymnotiformes; family Gymnotidae; genus Electrophorus; species Electrophorus electricus. Next base: position 12,824 of record NW_027658612.1, on the reverse strand, counting down.
ATATGTGTTTTCTTAGGATATTGTAAGTTGTTCAGTTTGGTTAAAAACAATATTTCTTGCTCTGAAACTATGTATAAGCCAATTATAATGCGTGGAAACGTTGCCTCCTTGTGGTTAGAGGTGTAAAAACAGAGTTGCAATTACTTGCGAGGGTCACATTAGAACCATGTTAAAACAACTTGTTCTCCCCTGGATAAACTCTTTTCACTTGAAATATGTGTTTTCTTAGGATATTGTAAGTCATTCAATTTGGTTAAAAACAAGATGTCTTGCTCTGAAACAGTGTTTAAGTTGAATACAAAGCTGTTTCGTAGTGTGAAAACGGTAAACAGAGTTTCAAAGTAAAGATTCTTCTTATAATGCACTCCCTTTTAGTCTAAAACAAAATCTCTTGCCCTGAAACAGTGTTTAAGGTGAATACAAAGCTGTTTCATAGTGTGAAAAAGGTAAAGAACAGAGTTTCAAAGTAAAGATTCTTCTTATAATGCACTCCCTTTTAGTCTAAAACACAATCTCTTGCCCTGAAACAGTGTTTAAGGTGAATACAAAGCTGTTTCATAGTGTGAAAAAGGTAAAGAACAGAGTTTCAAAGTAAAGATTCTTCTTATAATGCATTCCCTTTTAGTCTAAAACACAATCTCTTGCCCTGAAACAGTGTTTAAGGTGAATACAAAGCTGTTTCATAGTGTGAAAAAGGTAAAGAACAGAGTTTCAAAGTAAAGATTCTTCTCATAATGCACTCCCTTTTAGTCTAAAACACAATCTCTTGCCCTGAAACAGTGTTTAAGGTGAATACAAAGCTGTTTCATAGTGTGAAAAAGGTAAAGAACAGAGTTTCAAAGTAAAGATTCTTCTTATAATGCACTCCCTTTTAGTCTAAAACACAATCTCTTGCCCTGAAACAGTGTTTAAGGTGAATACAAAGCTGTTTCATAGTGTGAAAAAGGTAAAGAACAGAGTTTCAAAGTAAAGATTCTTCTTATAATGCACTCCCTTTTAGTCTAAAACACAATCTCTTGCCCTGAAACAGTGTTTAAGGTGAATACAAAGCTGTTTCATAGTGTGAAAAAGGTAAAGAACAGAGTTTCAAAGTAAAGATTCTTCTTATAATGCATTCCCTTTTAGTCTAAAACACAATCTCTTGCCCTGAAACAGTGTTTAAGCTGATTACAATGCATAGAAGCCCTGTTTCTTTGTGTTTAGAGGTTTACAAACAGAGTTGCAATTACTTTAAATTGTCATATAACAAACACCTTGTTTCTCCCCTGTATAAACTCTTTTCACTTGAAATATGTGTTTTCTTAGGATATTGTAAGTTGTTCAGTTTGGTTAAAAACAATATTTCTTGCTCTGAAACTATGTATAAGCCAATTATAATGCGTGGAAACGTTGCCTCCTTGTGGTTAGAGGTGTAAAAACAGAGTTGCAATTACTTGCGAGGGTCACATTAGAACCATGTTAAAACAACTTGTTCTCCCCTGGATAAACTCTTTTCACTTGAAATATGTGTTTTCTTAGGATATTGTAAGTTATTCAGTTTGGTTAAAAACAAGATGTCTTGCTCTGAAAAGGTGTATAAGCTGATTACAATGCATAGAAGCCCTGTTTCTTTGTGGGTAGAAGTGTACAAAGAGAGTTGCAATTACTTTAATTGGTCATATTATAAACACCTTATTTCTCCCCTGTATAAACTCTTTTCACTTGAAATATGTGTTTTCTTAACACATTGTAAGTCATTCAATTTGGTTAAAAACAAGATGTCTTGCTCTGAAACAGTGTTTAAGTTGAATACAAAGCTGTTTCGTAGTGTGAAAACGGTAAACAGAGTTTCAAAGTAAAGATTCTTCTTATAATGCACTCCCTTTTAGTCTAAAACACAATCTCTTGCCCTGAAACAGTGTTTAAGGTGAATACAAAGCTGTTTCATAGTGTGAAAAAGGTAAAGAACAGAGTTTCAAAGTAAAGATTCTTCTTATAATGCACTCCCTTTTAGTCTAAAACACAATCTCTTGCCCTGAAACAGTGTTTAAGGTGAATACAAAGCTGTTTCATAGTGTGAAAAAGGTAAAGAACAGAGTTTCAAAGTAAAGATTCTTCTTATAATGCACTCCCTTTTAGTCTAAAACACAATCTCTTGCCCTGAAACAGTGTTTAAGGTGAATACAAAGCTGTTTCATAGTGTGAAAAAGGTAAAGAACAGAGTTTCAAAGTAAAGATTCTTCTTATAATGCACTCCCTTTTAGTCTAAAACACAATCTCTTGCCCTGAAACAGTGTTTAAGGTGAATACAAAGCTGTTTCATAGTGTGAAAAAGGTAAAGAACAGAGTTTCAAAGTAAAGATTCTTCTTATAATGCACTCCCTTTTAGTCTAAAACACAATCTCTTGCCCTGAAACAGTGTTTAAGGTGAATACAAAGCTGTTTCATAGTGTGAAAAAGGTAAAGAACAGAGTTTCAAAGTAAAGATTCTTCTTATAATGCACTCCCTTTTAGTCTAAAACACAATCTCTTGCCCTGAAACAGTGTTTAAGGTGAATACAAAGCTGTTTCATAGTGTGAAAAAGGTAAAGAACAGAGTTTCAAAGTAAAGATTCTTCTTATAATGCACTCCCTTTTAGTCTAAAACACAATCTCTTGCCCTGAAACAGTGTTTAAGGTGAATACAAAGCTGTTTCATAGTGTGAAAAAGGTAAAGAACAGAGTTTCAAAGTAAAGATTCTTCTTATAATGCACTCCCTTTTAGTCTAAAACACAATCTCTTGCCCTGAAACAGTGTTTAAGGTGAATACAAAGCTGTTTCATAGTGTGAAAAAGGTAAAGAACAGAGTTTCAAAGTAAAGATTCTTCTTATAATGCACTCCCTTTTAGTCTAAAACACAATTTCTTGCCCTGAAACAGTGTTTAAGGTGAATACAAAGCTGTTTCATAGTGTGAAAAAGGTAAAGAACAGAGTTTCAAAGTAAAGATTCTTCTTATAATGCACTCCCTTTTAGTCTAAAACACAATCTCTTGCCCTGAAACAGTGTTTAAGGTGAATACAAAGCTGTTTCATAGTGTCAAAAAGGTAAAGAACAGAGTTTCAAAGTAAAGATTCTTCTTATAATGCATTCCCTTTTAGTCTAAAACACAATCTCTTGCCCTGAAACAGTGTTTAAGGTGAATACAAAGCTGTTTCATAGTGTGAAAAAGGTAAAGAACAGAGTTTCAAAGTAAAGATTCTTCTCATAATGCACTCCCTTTTAGTCTAAAACACAATCTCTTGCCCTGAAACAGTGTTTAAGGTGAATACAAAGCTGTTTCATAGTGTGAAAAAGGTAAAGAACAGAGTTTCAAAGTAAAGATTCTTCTTATAATGCACTCCCTTTTAGTCTAAAACACAATCTCTTGCCCTGAAACAGTGTTTAAGGTGAATACAAAGCTGTTTCATAGTGTGAAAAAGGTAAAGAACAGAGTTTCAAAGTAAAGATTCTTCTTATAATGCACTCCCTTTTAGTCTAAAACACAATCTCTTGCCCTGAAACAGTGTTTAAGGTGAATACAAAGCTGTTTCATAGTGCGAAAAAGGTAAAGAACAGAGTTTCAAAGTAAAGATTCTTCTTATAATGCACTCCCTTTTAGTCTAAAACACAATCTCTTGCCCTGAAACAGTGTTTAAGGTGAATACAAAGCTGTTTCATAGTGCGAAAAAGGTAAAGAACAGAGTTTCAAAGTAAAGATTCTTCTTATAATGCATTCCCTTTTAGTCTAAAACACAATCTCTTGCCCTGAAACAGTGTTTAAGGTGAATACAAAGCTGTTTCATAATGTGAAAATGGTAAACAGAGTTTCAAAGTAAAGATTCTTCTTATAATGCATTCCCTTTTAGTCTAAAACACAATCTCTTGCCCTGAAACAGTGTTTAAGGTGAATACAAAGCTGTTTCATAGTGTGAAAAAGGTAAAGAACAGAGTTTCAAAGTAAAGATTCTTCTTATAATGCACTCCCTTTTAATCTAAAACACAATCTCTTGCCCTGAAACAGTGTTTAAGGTGAATACAAAGCTGTTTCATAGTGTCAAAAAGGTAAAGAACAGAGTTTCATAGTAAAGATTCTTCTTATAATGCATTCCATTTTAGTCTAAAACACAATCTCTTGCCCTGAAACAGTGTTTAAGCTGATTACAATGCATAGAAGCCCTGTTTCTTTGTGTTTAGAGGTTTACAAACAGAGTTGCAATTACTTTAAATTGTCATATAACAAACACCTTGTTTCTCCCCTGTATAAACTCTTTTCACTTGAAATATGTGTTTTCTTAGGATATTGTAAGTTGTTCAGTTTGGTTAAAAACAATATTTCTTGCTCTGAAACTATGTATAAGCCAATTATAATGCGTGGAAACGTTGCCTCCTTGTGGTTAGAGGTGTAAAAACAGAGTTGCAATTACTTGCGAGGGTCACATTAGAACCATGTTAAAACAACTTGTTCTCCCCTGGATAAACTCTTTTCACTTGAAATATGTGTTTTCTTAGGATATTGTAAGTCATTCAATTTGGTTAAAAACAAGATGTCTTGCTCTGAAACAGTGTTTAAGTTGAATACAAAGCTGTTTCGTAGTGTGAAAACGGTAAACAGAGTTTCAAAGTAAAGATTCTTCTTATAATGCACTCCCTTTTAGTCTAAAACACAATCTCTTGCCCTGAAACAGTGTTTAAGGTGAATACAAAGCTGTTTCATAGTGTGAAAAAGGTAAAGAACAGAGTTTCAAAGTAAAGATTCTTCTTATAATGCACTCCCTTTTAGTCTAAAACACAATCTCTTGCCCTGAAACAGTGTTTAAGGTGAATACAAAGCTGTTTCATAGTGTGAAAAAGGTAAAGAACAGAGTTTCAAAGTAAAGATTCTTCTTATAATGCACTCCCTTTTAGTCTAAAACACAATCTCTTGCCCTGAAACAGTGTTTAAGGTGAATACAAAGCTGTTTCATAGTGTGAAAAAGGTAAAGAACAGAGTTTCAAAGTAAAGATTCTTCTTATAATGCACTCCCTTTTAGTCTAAAACACAATCTCTTGCCCTGAAACAGTGTTTAAGGTGAATACAAAGCTGTTTCATAGTGTGAAAAAGGTAAAGAACAGAGTTTCAAAGTAAAGATTCTTCTTATAATGCACTCCCTTTTAATCTAAAACACAATCTCTTGCCCTGAAACAGTGTTTAAGGTGAATACAAAGCTGTTTCATAGTGTCAAAAAGGTAAAGAACAGAGTTTCATAGTAAAGATTCTTCTTATAATGCATTCCATTTTAGTCTAAAACACAATCTCTTGCCCTGAAACAGTGTTTAAGCTGATTACAATGCATAGAAGCCCTGTTTCTTTGTGTTTAGAGGTTTACAAACAGAGTTGCAATTACTTTAAATTGTCATATAACAAACACCTTGTTTCTCCCCTGTATAAACTCTTTTCACTTGAAATATGTGTTTTCTTAGGATATTGTAAGTTGTTCAGTTTGGTTAAAAACAATATTTCTTGCTCTGAAACTATGTATAAGCCAATTATAATGCGTGGAAACGTTGCCTCCTTGTGGTTAGAGGTGTAAAAACAGAGTTGCAATTACTTGCGAGGGTCACATTAGAACCATGTTAAAACAACTTGTTCTCCCCTGGATAAACTCTTTTCACTTGAAATATGTGTTTTCTTAGGATATTGTAAGTCATTCAATTTGGTTAAAAACAAGATGTCTTGCTCTGAAACAATGTTTAAGTTGAATACAAAGCTGTTTCGTAGTGTGAAAACGGTAAACAGAGTTTCAAAGTAAAGATTCTTCTTATAATGCACTCCCTTTTAGTCTAAAACACAATCTCTTGCCCTGAAACAGTGTTTAAGGTGAATACAAAGCTGTTTCATAGTGTGAAAAAGGTAAAGAACAGAGTTTCAAAGTAAAGATTCTTCTTATAATGCACTCCCTTTTAGTCTAAAACACAATCTCTTGCCCTGAAACAGTGTTTAAGGTGAATACAAAGCTGTTTCATAGTGTGAAAAAGGTAAAGAACAGAGTTTCAAAGTAAAGATTCTTCTTATAATGCACTCCCTTTTAGTCTAAAACACAATCTCTTGCCCTGAAACAGTGTTTAAGGTGAATACAAAGCTGTTTCATAGTGTGAAAAAGGTAAAGAACAGAGTTTCAAAGTAAAGATTCTTCTTATAATGCACTCCCTTTTAGTCTAAAACACAATCTCTTGCCCTGAAACAGTGTTTAAGGTGAATACAAAGCTGTTTCATAGTGTGAAAAAGGTAAAGAACAGAGTTTCAAAGTAAAGATTCTTCTTATAATGCACTCCCTTTTAGTCTAAAACACAATCTCTTGCCCTGAAACAGTGTTTAAGGTGAATACAAAGCTGTTTCATAGTGTGAAAAAGGTAAAGAACAGAGTTTCAAAGTAAAGATTCTTCTTATAATGCACTCCCTTTTAGTCTAAAACACAATCTCTTGCCCTGAAACAGTGTTTAAGGTGAATACAAAGCTGTTTCATAGTGTGAAAAGGTAAAGAACAGAGTTTCAAAGTAAAGATTCTTCTTATAATGCACTCCCTTTTAGTCTAAAACACAATCTCTTGCCCTGAAACAGTGTTTAAGGTGAATACAAAGCTGTTTCATAGTGTGAAAAAGGTAAAGAACAGAGTTTCAAAGTAAAGATTCTTCTTATAATGCACTCCCTTTTAGTCTAAAACACAATCTCTTGCCCTGAAACAGTGTTTAAGGTGAATACAAAGCTGTTTCATAGTGTGAAAAAGGTAAAGAACAGAGTTTCAAAGTAAAGATTCTTCTTATAATGCACTCCCTTTTAGTCTAAAACACAATCTCTTGCCCTGAAACAGTGTTTAAGGTGAATACAAAGCTGTTTCATAGTGTGAAAAAAGGTAAAGAACAGAGTTTCAAAGTAAAGATTCTTCTTATAATGCACTCCCTTTTAGTCTAAAACACAATCTCTTGCCCTGAAACAGTGTTTAAGGTGAATACAAAGCTGTTTCATAGTGTGAAAAAGGTAAAGAACAGAGTTTCAAAGTAAAGATTCTTCTTATAATGCACTCCCTTTTAGTCTAAAAACACAATCTCTTGCCCTGTAAACAGTGTTTAAGGTGAACAAAGCTGTTTCATAGTGTGAAAAAGGTAAAGAACAGAGTTTCAAAGTAAAGATTCTTCTTATAATGCACTCCCTTTTAGTCTAAAACACAATCTCTTGCCCTGAAACAGTGTTTAAGGTGAATACAAAGCTGTTTCATAGTGCGAAAAAGGTAAAGAACAGAGTTTGAAAGTAAAGATTCTTCTTATAATGCATTCCCTTTTAGTCTAAAACACAATCTCTTGCCCTGAAACAGTGTTTAAGGTGAATACAAAGCTGTTTCATAATGTGAAAATGGTAAACAGAGTTTCAAAGTAAAGATTCTTCTTATAATGCATTCCCTTTTAGTCTAAAACACAATCTCTTGCCCTGAAACAGTGTTTAAGGTGAATACAAAGCTGTTTCATAGTGTGAAAAAGGTAAAGAACAGAGTTTCAAAGTAAAGATTCTTCTTATAATGCACTCCCTTTTAATCTAAAACACAATCTCTTGCCCTGAAACAGTGTTTAAGGTGAATACAAAGCTGTTTCATAGTGTCAAAAAGGTAAAGAACAGAGTTTCATAGTAAAGATTCTTCTTATAATGCATTCCATTTTAGTCTAAAACACAATCTCTTGCCCTGAAACAGTGTTTAAGCTGATTACAATGCATAGAAGCCCTGTTTCTTTGTGTTTAGAGGTTTACAAACAGAGTTGCAATTACTTTAAATTGTCATATAACAAACACCTTGTTTCTCCCCTGTATAAACTCTTTTCACTTGAAATATGTGTTTTCTTAGGATATTGTAAGTTGTTCAGTTTGGTTAAAAACAATATTTCTTGCTCTGAAACTATGTATAAGCCAATTATAATGCGTGGAAACGTTGCCTCCTTGTGGTTAGAGGTGTAAAAACAGAGTTGCAATTACTTGCGAGGGTCACATTAGAACCATGTTAAAACAACTTGTTCTCCCCTGGATAAACTCTTTTCACTTGAAATATGTGTTTTCTTAGGATATTGTAAGTCATTCAATTTGGTTAAAAACAAGATGTCTTGCTCTGAAACAGTGTTTAAGTTGAATACAAAGCTGTTTCGTAGTGTGAAAACGGTAAACAGAGTTTCAAAGTAAAGATTCTTCTTATAATGCACTCCCTTTTAGTCTAAAACAAAATCTCTTGCCCTGAAACAGTGTTTAAGGTGAATACAAAGCTGTTTCATAGTGTGAAAAAGGTAAAGAACAGAGTTTCAAAGTAAAGATTCTTCTTATAATGCACTCCCTTTTAGTCTAAAACACAATCTCTTGCCCTGAAACAGTGTTTAAGGTGAATACAAAGCTGTTTCATAGTGTGAAAAAGGTAAAGAACAGAGTTTCAAAGTAAAGATTCTTCTTATAATGCACTCCCTTTTAGTCTAAAACACAATCTCTTGCCCTGAAACAGTGTTTAAGGTGAATACAAAGCTGTTTCATAGTGTGAAAAAGGTAAAGAACAGAGTTTCAAAGTAAAGATTCTTCTTATAATGCACTCCCTTTTAGTCTAAAACACAATCTCTTGCCCTGAAACAGTGTTTAAGGTGAATACAAAGCTGTTTCATAGTGTCAAAAAGGTAAAGAACAGAGTTTCAAAGTAAAGATTCTTCTTATAATGCACTCCCTTTTAGTCTAAAACACAATCTCTTGCCCTGAAACAGTGTTTAAGGTGAATACAAAGCTGTTTCATAGTGTGAAAAAGGTAAAGAACAGAGTTTCAAAGTAAAGATTCTTCTTATAATGCACTCCCTTTTAGTCTAAAACACAATCTCTTGCCCTGAAACAGTGTTTAAGGTGAATACAAAGCTGTTTCATAGTGTGAAAAAGGTAAAGAACAGAGTTTCAAAGTAAAGATTCTTCTTATAATGCACTCCCTTTTAGTCTAAAACACAATCTCTTGCCCTGAAACAGTGTTTAAGGTGAATACAAAGCTGTTTCATAGTGCGAAAAAGGTAAAGAACAGAGTTTGAAAGTAAAGATTCTTCTTATAATGCATTCCCTTTTAGTCTAAAACACAATCTCTTGCCCTGAAACAGTGTTTAAGGTGAATACAAAGCTGTTTCATAATGTGAAAATGGTAAACAGAGTTTCAAAGTAAAGATTCTTCTTATAATGCATTCCCTTTTAGTCTAAAACACAATCTCTTGCCCTGAAACAGTGTTTAAGGTGAATACAAAGCTGTTTCATAGTGTGAAAAAGGTAAAGAACAGAGTTTCAAAGTAAAGATTCTTCTTATAATGCACTCCCTTTTAATCTAAAACACAATCTCTTGCCCTGAAACAGTGTTTAAGGTGAATACAAAGCTGTTTCATAGTGTCAAAAAGGTAAAGAACAGAGTTTCATAGTAAAGATTCTTCTTATAATGCATTCCATTTTAGTCTAAAACACAATCTCTTGCCCTGAAACAGTGTTTAAGCTGATTACAATGCATAGAAGCCCTGTTTCTTTGTGTTTAGAGGTTTACAAACAGAGTTGCAATTACTTTAAATTGTCATATAACAAACACCTTGTTTCTCCCCTGTATAAACTCTTTTCACTTGAAATATGTGTTTTCTTAGGATATTGTAAGTTGTTCAGTTTGGTTAAAAACAATATTTCTTGCTCTGAAACTATGTATAAGCCAATTATAATGCGTGGAAACGTTGCCTCCTTGTGGTTAGAGGTGTAAAAACAGAGTTGCAATTACTTGCGAGGGTCACATTAGAACCATGTTAAAACAACTTGTTCTCCCCTGGATAAACTCTTTTCACTTGAAATATGTGTTTTCTTAGGATATTGTAAGTCATTCAATTTGGTTAAAAACAAGATGTCTTGCTCTGAAACAGTGTTTAAGTTGAATACAAAGCTGTTTCGTAGTGTGAAAACGGTAAACAGAGTTTCAAAGTAAAGATTCTTCTTATAATGCACTCCCTTTTAGTCTAAAACAAAATCTCTTGCCCTGAAACAGTGTTTAAGGTGAATACAAAGCTGTTTCATAGTGTGAAAAAGGTAAAGAACAGAGTTTCAAAGTAAAGATTCTTCTTATAATGCACTCCCTTTTAGTCTAAAACACAATCTCTTGCCCTGAAACAGTGTTTAAGGTGAATACAAAGCTGTTTCATAGTGTGAAAAAGGTAAAGAACAGAGTTTCAAAGTAAAGATTCTTCTTATAATGCACTCCCTTTTAGTCTAAAACACAATCTCTTGCCCTGAAACAGTGTTTAAGGTGAATACAAAGCTGTTTCATAGTGTGAAAAAGGTAAAGAACAGAGTTTCAAAGTAAAGATTCTTCTTATAATGCACTCCCTTTTAGTCTAAAACACAATCTCTTGCCCTGAAACAGTGTTTAAGGTGAATACAAAGCTGTTTCATAGTGTGAAAAAGGTAAAGAACAGAGTTTCAAAGTAAAGATTCTTCTTATAATGCACTCCCTTTTAGTCTAAAACACAATCTCTTGCCCTGAAACAGTGTTTAAGGTGAATACAAAGCTGTTTCATAGTGTGAAAAAGGTAAAGAACAGAGTTTCAAAGTAAAGATTCTTCTTATAATGCACTCCCTTTTAGTCTAAAACACAATCTCTTGCCCTGAAACAGTGTTTAAGGTGAATACAAAGCTGTTTCATAGTGTGAAAAAGGTAAAGAACAGAGTTTCAAAGTAAAGATTCTTCTTATAATGCACTCCCTTTTAGTCTAAAACACAATCTCTTGCCCTGAAACAGTGTTTAAGGTGAATACAAAGCTGTTTCATAGTGTGAAAAAGGTAAAGAACAGAGTTTCAAAGTAAAGATTCTTCTTATAATGCACTCCCTTTTAGTCTAAAACACAATCTCTTGCCCTGAAACAGTGTTTAAGGTGAATACAAAGCTGTTTCATAGTGTGAAAAAGGTAAAGAACAGAGTTTCAAAGTAAAGATTCTTCTTATAATGCACTCCCTTTTAGTCTAAAACACAATCTCTTGCCCTGAAACAGTGTTTAAGGTGAATACAAAGCTGTTTCATAGTGTCAAAAAGGTAAAGAACAGAGTTTCAAAGTAAAGATTCTTCTTATAATGCATTCCCTTTTAGTCTAAAACACAATCTCTTGCCCTGAAACAGTGTTTAAGGTGAATACAAAGCTGTTTCATAGTGTGAAAAAGGTAAAGAACAGAGTTTCAAAGTAAAGATTCTTCTCATAATGCACTCCCTTTTAGTCTAAAACACAATCTCTTGCCCTGAAACAGTGTTTAAGGTGAATACAAAGCTGTTTCATAGTGTGAAAAAGGTAAAGAACAGAGTTTCAAAGTAAAGATTCTTCTTATAATGCACTCCCTTTTAGTCTAAAACACAATCTCTTGCCCTGAAACAGTGTTTAAGGTGAATACAAAGCTGTTTCATAGTGTGAAAAAGGTAAAGAACAGAGTTTCAAAGTAAAGATTCTTCTTATAATGCACTCCCTTTTAGTCTAAAACACAATCTCTTGCCCTGAAACAGTGTTTAAGGTGAATACAAAGCTGTTTCATAGTGCGAAAAAGGTAAAGAACAGAGTTTCAAAGTAAAGATTCTTCTTATAATGCATTCCCTTTTAGTCTAAAACACAATCTCTTGCCCTGAAACAGTGTTTAAGGTGAATACAAAGCTGTTTCATAATATGAAAATGGTAAACAGAGTTTCAAAGTAAAGATTCTTCTTATAATGCATTCCCTTTTAGTCTAAAACACAATCTCTTGCCCTGAAACAGTGTTTAAGGTGAATACAAAGCTGTTTCATAGTGTGAAAAAGGTAAAGAACAGAGTTTCAAAGTAAAGATTCTTCTTATAATGCACTCCCTTTTAGTCTAAAACACAATCTCTTGCCCTGAAACAGTGTTTAAGGTGAATACAAAGCTGTTTCATAGTGTGAAAAAGGTAAAGAACAGAGTTTCAAAGTAAAGATTCTTCTTATAATGCACTCCCTTTTAGTCTAAAACACAATCTCTTGCCCTGAAACAGTGTTTAAGGTGAATACAAAGCTGTTTCATAGTGTCAAAAAGGTAAAGAACAGAGTTTCATAGTAAAGATTCTTCTTATAATGCATTCCATTTTAGTCTAAAACACAATCTCTTGCCCTGAAACAGTGTTTAAGCTGATTACAATGCATAGAAGCCCTGTTTCTTTGTGTTTAGAGGTTTACAAACAGAGTTGCAATTACTTTAAATTGTCATATAACAAACACCTTGTTTCTCCCCTGTATAAACTCTTTTCACTTGAAATATGTGTTTTCTTAGGATATTGTAAGTTGTTCAGTTTGGTTAAAAACAATATTTCTTGCTCTGAAACTATGTATAAGCCAATTATAATGCGTGGAAACGTTGCCTCCTTGTGGTTAGAGGTGTAAAAACAGAGTTGCAATTACTTGCGAGGGTCACATTAGAACCATGTTAAAACAACTTGTTCTCCCCTGGATAAACTCTTTTCACTTGAAATATGTGTTTTCTTAGGATATTGTAAGTCATTCAATTTGGTTAAAAACAAGATGTCTTGCTCTGAAACAATGTTTAAGTTGAATACAAAGCTGTTTCGTAGTGTGAAAACGGTAAACAGAGTTTCAAAGTAAAGATTCTTCTTATAATGCACTCCCTTTTAGTCTAAAACACAATCTCTTGCCCTGAAACAGTGTTTAAGGTGAATACAAAGCTGTTTCATAGTGTGAAAAAGGTAAAGAACAGAGTTTCAAAGTAAAGATTCTTCTTATAATGCACTCCCTTTTAGTCTAAAACACAATCTCTTGCCCT
>NW_027658611.1:0-30348 GCF_041902795.1 Electrophorus electricus | reverse complement strand
CTCCCTTACTCATCCTCATGCATGCTGTGTTTGGCAAAATTGTGTTATTTCGTAAGTAAATCATTGCAGTCTACAATCCAGAGGCGTGGGAACATCCTTTGTGGTATAATGAAAGGAAGCTCAAGTATAACTAAAAAGTATTTCAATTCATCACATCAATTCTCAGACCGTCAATGGATTTGTTGCTTCAATTTAACAAGGAAACAGATTACACCTTATGTTTTTTAATTGGTCAGGTTATATTTTATGTTTTCATATGGTCAGATTATATTTTATGCTTGGTATATGGTCATATTATATTTTATGCTTTTTATATGGTCAGAATATATTTTATGTTTGTTTATATGGTCAGATTATGTTTTATGCTTTTTTATATAGTCCGATTATATCTTATGTTTTTTATATGGTCAGATTATATTTTATACTTTTTCATATGGTCAGATTATATCATGCTTTTTATGGTCAGATTATATCTTGTTTTTTTATATGGTCAGATTATATCTTTATTTATATGGTCAGATTATATCTTGTGCTTTTTTATATGGTTAGATTTGTTTTATTTGCTCAGTTAAACCCAGTTGAACAAACTGTAGTAATTGCACCTCTGTCAGGCTTGCGAATCTACAGCGAAGGCCGTAAACTATCCGTCCTCTCACTCAGCACTCTTGTTCACCTTGTGCAAATCTCCCAATAAAGCATCTTTAACACGATTCATTAAACAGCAGAGAGGACCTCACGTTATGGTCGCAAATGACCCAGACGGCAATCAAACCAAGTGACAGCTTTAATGACAGCCCAGAAAATTAGTTACCATAAAAGATTTGCCTATAAAGCGTCCAGATGTCAAGTGGTGCAATGTGAGTTGCCCAGGAGGCAAGAGTTCATGATATACTGAGAGACATCTGGAATGACCTTAGGGTTAGCTCACATGATCTGGACCCCAGAAATGCTGCGCTTAATTATTAGAAGGCCCAGTGGTTATGGTACCCACAAAAGAGTATAACACTGGTATGATGCGAAGGTCTCCAATCCCCATCAGCATAATAGAAAAACAGTTCTTTTGGTCTAATTATCACAAAATCTAAAGGTGTTTAAAGCTTTTTTTAGCACTCAGTGTCTAGAGGGCATACAAGAAACAATTCTTTTTTCTTCTTCTTCTTTAATGGAGACTTCAGTATTCTGAGAATGTGTGCAGGAGTTTCAATAAGAGACCAGAGAGAGTGGCAACCTAATTTAGCCATCATTTGCACGAGATTTCCCCTGGAACATCCCAGTGTATCGTGAGTTGTAAACGAAATGAAGACATGGCATCAATAATACATCGCCCACTCTCAGTGATAAATGTGTTTTATGGAGGCATTCTTCACTGCGTGTGTATGTGTGTCTGTGTGGGGACATGTATTTAGCTCTTTGTGTTTGCCATGTGTGTGTGTGTGTGTGTGTGTGTGTGTGTGTGTGTGTGCGCGTGTGTGTGCATGGGTATGTATGTGTGTGTGTGTGTGTGTGTGTGTGTGTGTGTGTGTGTGTGTGTGCATGGGTATGTGTGTGTGTGTGTGTGTGTGTGTGTGTGTGTGTGTGTGTGTGTGTGTGTGTGTGTGTGTGTGTGTGTGTGTGTGTGTGTGTGTGTGCCCGGGACAAACAGGCTGCAGGCTGCGCTCGGGTGGACTCTGTGCTCTCTGGGCAGTGTATTGAACCCACATTGACAGGGAAAGAGCGGCTCTGGGGCTGCTCCACTGCACATAATGCATTTTTTAGCAGCTAGATGTCGATAGCTTGCCATGCTCACAACAGGTCACCTTTCAGTGCACTGGGTATACCACAGGGTGGGCTCAGAGCAGGGAGCAATTTATTATGGAACTAGACGGAAGAACATGCACATGAGTGGGACTTTGCCTGTGTGTCTTATTTATGTGTACATTTCTGAATTGTGTGTGTGTGTGTGTGTGTGTGTGTGTGTGTGTGTGTGTGTGTGTGTGTGTGTGAGAGATAGATGATGAAAACAAAAATCTAAAACACATATTTGGAGAAAATGTAATGAAAACCAGACTAATAACAATGTTAAAATTTCTGCTGCCTGCACATGACTGAGATTTAAAAGCTTTGGCAAATTGTGGCAAATTAAATTCTGTGGCATCAGAAACAAGAAGATTTGGGTAATATCCATTTTGTTAGTGATGAAAACATTTTAGCTCCCACTCATGTGCCTCTAGAGGAACAAACTAAATTAAAGTTCTTTATTAGCAAGATTCCACATACCCTTTAAAGCACATAGCATTTAATTCACTGGGAGCCAAGTCGTGATACACTTGGAGACCAGGCACTAGGTCTGGTCCTGTTAAGCAAACTGTACATTAATTCATATGTCAGGGAGTGGACAGGATGAGGATAAGGGTGAGGGTTTAAGGATGTGATGATGAAGTTACAGAGAGGAAAGAGCGTCAGCCCTGTCCCCACCCCAAGCCCCTGTCTCTCGCTTCTGTCCTGTCCTGCACTTCCTAAAGATCATTAACTTACCTGGAGCCTGCAGGATCCCTGGCCTGCGTGAACGGGTCTTCTGCACCGACAGCTACTTGAAGCGAACACTCATTAGAGACAGGGGCGAGCAGTAAACGGGACACAGTGCCCCGTCCTGCTGTGTGACTCCTCTGATTTCCTAGTGTCCATGTCCTCGGTGCCATTATTGAAATGAAAGTCCTGGCACAGTTTCCCTGATAACAAGCCAGAACAGGAAGAACCTACTACACCAGACTGGTCATAATACATTCCTAACGCTGAATGCTTATGCTAAGATTAGCTGACAGCTGCGGACAGTGAGTCTAATCAGTGCTGTAAGTGTCACATTACATTGGTCATCACTGACTCCAGTGACATGTTGAATTAAGAGACATATTAGACCTGTGACAGGATTGTCTGGGAAACCATCAATCCAGACCCGTGTCCAAGAGTAGAAAGCATAAGGGATGCTTCCCACACCCTCTTTTCCCAACTGCTGGTTTGTGTCATCTCTAAAAAAGCATGGCAAATGGGCACGCTCTCGACCAGTCATGCCTCGCATGCACATCGATGTGACTCGACCACATGTGGAGTAACAAAGGTGTTTTTGCGTTCTTGCGGGTGACTAACTCTGCTGCCTCCTAATTCTCACTCTCTCTCGCTCCTTCTCTGCCGCCAAGTTCTGGCAATGTATGAGAATGTTCTTAAGTGTCCTACACCTGGCTGCACAGGACGTGGCCATGTCAATAGCAACAGGAACTCGCACAGAAGGTAAGAGCACTCACAGCCTGGACAGCCATTATGAAGAGCAAGTTGCCTCATCATGGCTGGCTTTCCTTCATTCTTTTGTTCTTTTGCTCTTCCTTTCTTTCATTCTTTCTGTCTTTTTTTTGTTTTGTTTCTTTTGTAATGGTTTTGTGTTTGATGGAAGTTTTCTTCAGCACGTCTTCATTTCCCTCATTCGTGTTATTCTTTCATCAACTTTGGTTTGGTCACATATTTAGAGTCTTCTGTGTTCTCACAGTTACTATACACACATCCTGATGATTCTCATAACCATTCTCATAAGTGTGATTTCAGAATACACTGTATATCATTGAGCCAAGACTGTCAGGGTGGAAACATTTAAAAAATGCTTAACTGTACATAAATACTTAAATTGTCCTTACAAAAACAGCCTCTGTCTGTATATGCCATGGGGCTAATAGATTTGGAGCATGCTCGCAGTCTTTCACCTTAACGCACATATTCTTTTCTGGGGCACTGAAGGTGTGGCGGTCAGCAGCTGGTATGGGAAGGCAGGCGTAGCACCAGCCATTAGCACCTCTGTGACACCCAGGCAGGGGGAGTTGGGCTGATGCTTTCCCTCCTACTCATAACCCAGCACCACCTGTGCATCACACACGTGCACGCACACACAGACACACACAGACACACACAGACATGGAGTCCACAGTCACACCCAGACAGACACGAACGCTCTGGGGGAAATGTATGCAAGCAGGCACGTGTGAATCTGTGTGCCCGGATCTCACGAGTGCTCTCTCACGTCTGTGTGCTCAGACCCTGAAGCAAGCTGGCAGCTTGTCTTATGCCCTTGCATGTAGACAGATCCTCACCTGCGTTTGTGCACATCCTGTATCCCTGTATCCTTCACCTGATGTTGTGGTTGAAACTCAGTAATGAACACTGAAACTTTCTTCTTAAGCAGTCTTTACAAACCACATCTCAAAGAGTGAAAGTAAGGCTTCAGTTTAGTGTAAGGTTACAGAGGAGGTATAGTGTGTTTGAGCTGTTAAAAGTATTTATTCTGAACCAGTGATTTACAGTGTAGTCTAAACTGGAGAAATTTGGACTTTCTCCAGACCTGGGATAAAGGCTTTCTAAAGCTGAACCTGTAGTGGCACAAAGACTTTGACCATGTTGACTGGATTGTCTGATAACACACTCCCACTGTATGGAGAGTGAAATCCCGCTCTGCGTTTCTCATTGTGTTGCTGCAGCCTCTCGGGATGTCCGATAGCAGCCGCAGAGAAACTGGCCAAAGCCCATGAGAAGCACCAAGCGTGTAATGGAACCAAGTCCAACCAGGCATCAGACCGAGTACTGAGGTGGGACAGAACACCTGTCACAGGCAATACACTCACATACCTCACATATGTGGGGCTGGTAGACCACACACCAATTTCTCTACATGATACTGATCGTATTTCCCAGTGAAATGAATAAGTTTCCTGATTCAAATGACACAAAGTCACAGCAGAAATGATGTCTTGTATCTAGAAAGATTTCTTTATTTCCTGAGGATATTATGTTTGCTGCTGGTTTGTTTGACTTTATGTTTGCTTGAAATGAACATTTAGTGGTCCGGTCCACTGTGCCCTGAGCTGCATGCCCAGCCACACAGTTCATGAAATGCACTTCTAACCACATTCCTGTGTGGTCCCCTGGACATCTAACCACACTCCTGTGAGGTCCCCTTGAATTGTAACCACATTCCTGTGAGGTCCCCTTGAATTGTAACCACACTCCTGTGAGGGCCCCTTGAATTGTAACCACACTCCTGTGAGGTCCCCTTGATTTCTAACCACACTCCTGTGAGGTCCCATTGACAATTACTTGGCATGCCAACAAATTACAGAATGGCTGCACGTCCTGCTAACTGTCCTGCTGTCGTAGGCCTATGTGCTTCGTGAAGCAGCTGGAGATCCCTCAGTACGGCTACAAAAACAACGTTCCCACCACTACGCCGCGCTCCAACCTGGCCAAGGAGCTGGAGAAGTACTCCAAGACCAGCTTTGACTACAACGGCTACGACGGCCAGAACGTCTATGGCAAGCGCGCCATTGCCCCCAAGCTCCAGGGCCGTGACACCTCACCCAAGGGTTATGATGGTGAGGCTCCACCCCCTGGACATGCCCACCCTTCACGTGCATATTTCACAAAGGCTAAAAGCTAGTAATTGATAATCCCAGTAACATAAGCACATCCCATCATGAATTGCCAGGGCAATTTCCAAAGATGCCACCAGCGCAGCATTTTATTAAAGGTTGCTGCCATTCTCCCCAGGCTCTGAGCAGAGGAATGGAAATGTATGGAAATTATAGAGCAGCAGATGCATAATGAATGGCTGGACAGAGGCGAGTCAAGGTCTAGGCTTTGGGGCGCAGCTAATTGCAATTCTGTGTGAATAGCAGTCAGTTCCCTTGCTGCACTTTAATGACTGAGGGAGGAGGGGAGTGAAGAGTAAAGGAGAGAGAGAGAGAGAGCGAGAGAGAGAGAAAAAATAGAAAGAGAGAGATGGCAGCAGGGTACTCAGTGGGAGATGCCACTTTGATGCCCACCCGCTGGCTGGGGCTCATTGTCCCTTTAGTCAGATGACAGAGACAGCAGCGTTCTCACCTCAAGCTCAAGGATGCAGTGCCATGCAGGTGCCTAATCCCCACTGCTTCTATTCTACCTCACCTTACAGCTCACAGCTGTAGCCACTATTGTGTGCTGGCACTAAGAGTGATCAGTGAAGGGCTACAAGTAAAATGTACAGGAGTTGGTCAGACCTCCTTATTGGAGCCTCTACAGCCTACAATCAACAATTGATGTGGTGCTTAAATTTAATCCTGATGTAGCCTTTTTACAGACTGCACATTCACATTTTTATTTTCTTCTGTCATTGGTATTTCTTCAATAAAGTAAAGGTGATAGTGACTTTTAACCCATATTCAGATACACAGTATGAGATATGTTAAGAGGTCTCTGTGATTCTGTGTGTATGTGTATGTGTTTGGTTCTGTGTATATGTGTGCGTGTATGTTCTCTCAGCCAAGCGCTACTGTAAGAACTCCAGCTCAGCGAGCAGCACCACCAGCAGCTATGCCCCCAGCAGCAGTGGCAGCAGCCTGAGTTGCGGAGGGGGTGGCACAGGAGCAACAGGGGGGCCGGGGCTGGGGGGCGGAGCCGGAGGAGGTGGCGGGAGCAGCGCCAGCAGCACCTGCAGCAAGAGCAGCTTCGACTACACACACGACATGGAGGCGGCACACATGGCTGCCACGGCCATCCTCAACCTTTCCACGCGCTGTAGGGAGATGCCCCAGAGCCTGAGTGGCAAGCCACAGGAGCTCTGCACACGGGTACACTCTGTGTGTGTGTGTGTGTGTGTGTGTGTGTGTGTGTGTGTGTGTGTGTGTGTGCAAGCATGTATGCATGTTTATGTGTGTGTGTGTGTGTGTGTGTGTGTGCGTGTGTGCATGTATGCGTGTGTGTGTGTGTGTGTGTGTGTGTGTGTGTTCTCCCTGTACCATGTCTCAAAAACTGTCTTGTCAAATCTCAAAACTCAACACACATCAGATCTACTCCAGAAACTTGTAGGCCCACACATAAGATCCAGCTTTGTGATTGTGTACGTCTATGTGCCATTGAGGTATGCGTGAGTGAGCTTGTGCATTTTATTTGCCTGTTTATTAAGGCAGGATACCACCTGATGATCCTCAGAGCTGGAGCTCCTGTAAAGACTATCCTGTGTCACTGCGATTACATCCATTACTGCACAGAGTTAGCGACCAGTGTAGCATTTCCTAGTAGGTTATTTTAACCATGGGTGAGATGTGGAAGTAGACATGTGATGTGTTTGGTGGAGTCCCCTGTCTGTGTGTGTGTTTGATGGGGGTAGGCTTGCATTTAGCTCTTTCTGGCATCCAGATGTCCCCATGCTGACACAGTAACATTCAAACCTCATCCCTGTGCCTGTCTGTGGCCGGGCGCTCGGGTCTACCCGCTGAAGTGTGGATATGGCCCCTTTATTTCCCACGGGGGAGACTCTGGGCTGGTGGGGGGCTGCTCCCACTCACCCTGCAGGGCAACAGCACAGCACCTCCTCAGCAGCAGCTGAAGGTTGACTGTCATGGCAAGAGTGCATGCCAGGCAAAATCTCCTTTCACAGAGGAGAAAAGGGGGCTTCCTGCTGAGTCCGTGCTGGAACGATGAGAAATAGTGACGGCGTGATGAAGTTCAAATGAGCTGTGCTTAACTCTAATGTCGCCTTCCACAGCATAACATACCCTTCCATTTTAAATGCAACAAGGTGATGACAACTGTCGGATCATTTCATTTTATGTAAAATTCCTTGGCAGAGATGCATACACACACACACACACACACACACAGATCATTTCATTTTATGAACAATTTCTTTGCACAGACACATGCATAAACAGACACATACACACACATACACATACACACACACACACACACACACACACAGAGATCATTTTGTGATCATAATGTACAATTTCTTTGCACTCTTCACTATTACACTCTTCTAACACGGACAATAATGGTGAGGTGTGCAGGGGAAGAAGGAAGACAAGGACTAAGGAAGGAGGGATGATCACATATGGCAACTGAATGGAAGTGCCCCAAGCAAGAGAGGGCACTCTTTCTCTGTCTCTCTATCTCTCTGTCTCTCTCTCCTTCTTTCTCTCTCTCTCTCTTTCTGTCTCTCTCTCTCTCTCCTCCTCACTGTCTTTCCCTCCTCCATCCATCTCCTGTCACTCCGCAGAGAGGAGAGGAGAATGAGAGGAGCAGCTGGCCTGAGGCTAAACCCATCTCCCACTGCCACAGCCCGACACGCAGTGAGGAGGCTCCAGTGACGGCAGTGTCTTCACCGTGCCTTCACTCCACTGGGCAAGCTTTTCCACAGGAACAAAAAAATTACTGCATCAAATGGAGCTGAAGTAAAGCTGTTTGCCACTGGAAAAGCTGGGTTGAAAGAAGAGTGAGTCAGAATGTCATAATCATACAACTCTATACTGACTCCATATAGGTCATTAGTGCTAGTAATTGCTGGCATTATATGGTATAAGAAAAGAACTTTCTTACATTATTCAAATGTAAGCATAAGCTAGAAAAGGAGTTTCTCTCTATCTCTCACTATATATATTTCTTTCACTGTCTCTATATTTCTCTCTCGCTCTGTGCCCTATCTCTCTCACTCTTTATCTCTGTCTCTTGCTTTGTCTCGGTTGCTCTCTCTCTCTCTCTCTCTCTCTCTCTCTCTCTCTCTCTCTCTCTCTCTCTCTCTCTCTCTCTCTAATTGGTTTGAGTTTGGGAAGTGTAGGAACACTAGACGTGGATTGTGGGTAGTGACCTATTGCTACTTCTTTCTCATTCTCCTGCAGTTAGGTCCCATGGCAGTGTGGTTCAGGCTTAGCATAAGGCTGGTGTATGGTGGGAGAGAAGCAGGTCCTAGGCCAGCTGTTTCCCTTCTCACCTGCCGCTAACGAGCTCCAGTGAGTCTGCTCTGCACACAGGGGCCTGGCTTGCTGGCCATGCCTATACATGCAGATGTACACTGAGTTACCTGACAAAAAAGCTCCACTGGCCGCTGTGTTGCTAGAAGTGATCCAGGCCATTGTCCCTCACGTGGATCCATTCACTTGATCTCACCGCGCATCTTTGTGCCGCTCTTTCTGTAGGTGTAGCTACAAGGTACAGCCCTTCCCTAGGTGGCTACAGCCAAAAGGCAACTGGTGTAGTGTGGTCGGGCAGTGCAGGGATGTGTGTTTAAGAGAGGGACAGAGACTGTGTGTTTGTGTGTGTGTGTGTGGGGGGGGGGGGTGTTGTATCTAGCGCTTACAGTTTATATACAGCTTTCAATATGGATATGGGTTTGAGTAAAATGAACTATTATCATCCGACAACATTTCTCCCAAATTACAAATCAAGGAATTGTCGTTTACAGTATTTATTTGCATAAAATGACATCTGGGCCAGATAACAAAAAAGACCTTGAATAATGCAAAGAAAACAAATTCATATTCCTTTTTAAACAACACAATACAAATGTTTTAAGAGCATTAAGAAATCAATATTTGGAGGAATAACCATGACTTTCAATCACAGGTTTCAAGCATTTTGGCATCTTTCACATTGCTCATTGAATAAGATTTGGTTCAGGTAATAACCTAATTAGTATTCAGACTCTGGTTGGTGTATATATATATATATATATATATATATATATATATATATATATATATATATATATATATATATATATATTTTTTTTTTTTTTTTTTTTTTTTTTTTTTTTTTCTGGATGGAGATGTTGCTCCTAGGATCATTTGTAGCCATTCTCCCAGTTTGGGGATCACAACCCCTAGTGCTCCAATTACAACTGAAACCACTGTTGCTTTCACCTTCCACATCTTTTCCAGCTTTTCTCTCATCCCTTGGTATTTCCGAACTTTTCATGTTCCTTGGGATTGCTACATCTATCACTGTAGCCCTATTCTGCTGTTTGTCCATCACTAGTATATCCAGTTGTTTAGCCATTAGAATTTTTTCTGTCTGTATCTGGCAGTCACACAGCATCTATGCATGGTCATTCTCCATCACCTTTGGGGGTGTTTCAGAAGTCCAAACTCTTACTCAGCACTGATGTTTCTGTATACTATGCCAGCCAGTTGGTTATAGCATTCCATATACGCTTTGCCTCCTAGCATCTTGCATCCCACTGTTATGTGCTGGATTGTCTCAGGGGCATCTTTGCACATACTATATATGGGGTCCTACCTGGTGTGGTAGATCCCAGCTGCTACTGATCTTGTATTCAGAGCTTGTTCCTGTGCTACCATGATTGGTGCCTCCAGTCTTTCAATCCAGCTTTTTCCAGTGGTAGAATTTCTCCATATTAGCCACTTACATTATTTGCTGCTGGTACATACCATGAAGGGGTTTTTCCTCCTATGATAGTTCCTGCTCCTCCTCATTCCCATCCTCCTTGGGTTTCTGCTATCTGATGTACTCACTAAGCACTTCATCACTTGGGGCCATCATCCTGGGGTACTCCTGTGGTGGTTGACACTCACTAGTCCTCGGCCCCCCTCCTTCCTCTTAGTGTATAGTGTCAGAATGCTGGATTTGGGATGAAATCCTTTGTGCATCGTGAAAAGTTTCCTTGTCTTGATGTCAGTTGCTTCTATCTCTTGCTTAGGCCAAATTATTATACCAGTGGGGTATCTGATGACTGGTAGAATGCAGGTGTTCAAAGTTTAAAGTTCAAAGTTCAAAGAGGTTTTATTGCCTGGGTCTTGTTCTTCCAATTCAGCTGACGTCTCAGGACTTCTCTCACTCTTGGTAGGTATTTGACTTTAGCTGCTTTTCTTGTGGCCTCTTCAAGATTCCCATATGCCTGTGAGATTCCCTGGTACTTGTAGCTGCCCTCAACTGTTATGTTACCTTCTGATAGTATGATCCCCTCTGTTCTAGCTATCTTTTATATATATATATATATATATATATATATATATATATATATATATATATATATATATATATATATATATATATATCCATGACTGGGCCTACAAAGTGTCTACTCTCCAGGGTGAGACACAAAACACCCTTCACAAATTGTTCAGGAATTCGTTTGAGGAGCATGACAATGAGTCGAAGGTATTGACATGGCCTCCAAATTATCCAGATCTCAATCTGATCGAGCATCTCTGAGATAGTCTGGAAAAACAAGTCCGATATATAGAGGACCGACCTTGCCATTTATAGGATTTAAAGAATCTGCTGCTAATGCCTTGGTGCCAGATACCACAGAAATACTTCAGAGGTCTTGTGGAGTCCAAGCCTTAATAGGTCAAAGCTGTTTTGGCAGCATGAGGGACACAATATTAGCCATGAAATTTTAATGTTATGGCTGTTATGGCTTCCATTGGATGTTTCCATCACTTGGGAGTAACACATCTATTACCACTGCTACTTTTTGCATCTTGTCTACTATCATAATGTCTGGTTGGTTCATCAACACTTGTCTTCCTCCCTGAAAGTCCAACAGGATTCTAGCATTGTTGTTTTCCATCACTCTCTGTGGTTCCTCATATTCAGACTTGGGGTTGTATAGCTCTTATGCCTTGCATATGTTTCTGTATATAATCCCTCAGTTCTATCTCTGCATGGTTTTCCTGCCAGCATTTTGCATGCTGCCACTAGATGCTAGAATGTGTCAGAAGCTCCAGTGCACAGTCTGTATCTTGGGTCTTGGTCTTCTCTGGTGTGATACCCCTTGGCTTCAATCAACCTTGTGCTTAGTGCTTGATGTTGTGTTGCCATGATTAGTGACTCTGTGCTGTCAATCAGTCCTGCCTTTTTCAGTCACTGGAAGGACTGTCTTATATCAGCCACCTTTGCTGTCTGTCACTGGTACATCCCATTACCTTGCTATGACACTTTCCACATGTTTATGGCTTTGATCTTATTGTTCCCACTGAACTGACCCCTGAGGAATTACTTTACCCTATGGAGGTACTTGGATGTTACTGTCCTCGTTTCTGTCTAATGGTTCTCGTGTGTTTGGAGAATCACCCGGTATTTGTAGCTATCCTCCAGGTCTGTTAAATGGCCTTATGGAAGTTCAAATCTCTCTGTCCTTATCACTGTTCCTCTTTTTCCTATCAGTGAGTCATTTTCCCTTTCCATCCTGGTGTACATCTTGATGTCATCCATGTACAAGTCATGGCTGATGGTAGTTCTACTCAAGAATCTGTACTGCTACCCACTCTTAACTAGCTAAGAGGATTCAGGTGTATGCAGAACAGCAGTGGGGGCATCACCTTGATATTTTCCATACCTTTATGACCTATACTGTCCTGCTTTCAGTTATCTGGCATTTACCAGCTGGTTTATTTCTTCTGCTAGTCAGCCATGCAGAGCTGTTTCTGTTTCTTTAGCCAGTAGGCATGGATCATGGCAGGGCCAGAAACTGCTCAGTTAATCATGTTTCTGACCCACTCTTGAACATCTGCTGTTGTAATGCTGACTGGCTCATGCTCTTGGACATTGCCATGCTCTGCCTTGAGATCTCTTAACCACTGAGCACTGGTGTTATGTGATGATTCATTCTCCTATAGGCTCTTCGGGTACTGCTCTGTTTGAGCTCTGTGTTGATCCACCACATTCAGGGTTGTGTTGCACTGAAACTGAAAGTACACTGCATTTTGGATATTTCATTGGCAAAGAGGACCAGTGCTTTTGGACTTTGTTTAGCAGCCTCTAGAGCCTCACTTATGGGCCACCCATTGTATTTCTTTTGCCGCATGAATGCATTTTTGATCGCCATGCCCTTCTGGAACTGTCAATTTCTTTACTTCCCAGTTTCTTGGTTTCCAAGGGGTACAGCAGGAGTGGCTTGTAGTCTAGGGTCTCAAGCATGCCATTTTGTTGGTTTCAGTTATACTGGTTCTTGGCAATTGCTGCATTCATATCTGTTAGTATACCATCCGATGATAATTTGCCACTCGGGGGAGTTAGCTTAGTCATGATTATCCTCCACATGTTCAGAATTGGCCCACACAGCATGTCCATATTACATTCTGATCACTCTTTTTCAAATCCAGTAGGTGATCTGTCTGGGCAGCGAAATTTCCCTTTGATTTCATCCCCATCTCCAGTGGCATGACACCCCCATCTCCAGTTGTGATAGGAGGCCTCATTTCCCTGGGTAACTAATTGCTTATCTGTGGGTGTGGACAGCCTTTTCATTTTCATCCATACACTTCATATAACCCCTTTCATTGGTCTTGCTGCTGTAGTAGCATTCCATTAGATCCATATTTCCCATCCTTGTCTATCTATAGTTTGTTCTTCCAGTTGGCCATTTATCATCATTCCACAGCTTTCGATGCTGACCTTGTTAATCCAAGCAACTTTCAAGCCAGCATGTTCTTAGTTCAGATTCTAATGTTTCAGATGTAGGTAAATTATGGCATTAGAAGTCTTGCCCAAGAACTCTTAATGGTATTAGTAGTGGCCTGAGATCAAACTCCAGTCTTCTGCATACAGGTCTGTTGTCTTAACCACTACAACTGTTGTACTTTTAGAGCAGGAAACTAATCAATATATTGCACATAACCTTCCTTACTTACTGAAGAGACTGATGCTGCAACAGTAACAATGGCTAGAACCTCCATTTGAGCACATCACATTTGTGCTCATACAAGCACCAAGTCATGTGACAATGCCTAACTCTCCATCTCTCTGCTGCTTTAGTGTTCAGATATCTCTTCCACACACTCAGTGGCACCACTTGAGCTGTTGGTGCCATGCACCACTTACCACACATCTCCAGCCATGCCAGGCAATACCAGGCAATTCCTAACTGCACTCTTAGGGTCAGCTGGGCCTCGCCCTTGCACAGTCAAATGTGATGCCCCCCCAAAACCCCTCTTCCCCCCCTATAATGTGGCATGCTGGTTTTAAGGGCCAGTAAATGACAACAGTTTTTGAGCATGTGTATGTGTGAATGTGCATTGCTGAATTAGGTATGTGAACCACAGGCATCATGAGCTCCAGAGGAATCTTGTGTGCCACCAATTAACATCTATTATACGATCATTAATCTCACAATCTAACAGTGTTATTTGTTATCTGTCATTCGTTTAATCCTCATTATATTCCATCTATTCATTCTGACTGAGACACAATCACTTCCATAGTGTTAATCATGTTGATAATCATCCATATACCCAGCCACACACACATACACAGAACATACACACAAAGAGCTATAACAGCAGACTGCAGCTGATGGTTTTGGGCAAACTGAGGAGAGAGACAGTGTGTAGGATATCTCTCACAGTGTCATTTTTTCCTCCTCTCTTCTTACCTTTCTCTTTCTCCATACTCTGTCTCTTCTTCTCTCATTTTCATTTCTTTCTCATTCCTTTTTCTCTCTGCTCATTTCTATCCTGTCTTCCACTGAATTTTCACCCTGTTGCTCTTGCTTTTCTCACCATCTTTCCTCTTGCACTCCTTCATCTTCTCTTGTTCTCTCCCTTCATCCCTCTCCCCGTCTCCCCCAAACCCACTCTCTCATCTCCCCCCCCCCTCTCTCTCTGCTCTCCCTTCCCCTCTACCTCCCTCTATATCCCTCTCTTGGGTAGAAGCGGGACGTTGAGGTGGATGGCACAGTGGAAATGGGCACGGGTAAGCGCGGGGCCATGGGCGGCCGGCAACCCGGCCCACTGGAGCCCAGCCTGGCCCAGCGGCAGGGGCGGGCGCTGCCCAGCACCCGCTGCTGCCCCCTCAACCGGGTCGCCTCCTGGGAGCTGCCCGTCAACTATACCAGGATCAAACGCCTGGAGCAGGAACCAAGCAAAGAGGTGCCCGCGCGCACCCAGACACATTCACCATGACATAAACCAACCCTAGATAAAGCACATGGAATAGAGAGCCAGACCTGGTGAAAAATAAGCAAAAAATAACCATAGCTGGAGCTGCAGAAATGGTCAGGTTATGGTTGAGTCTCTGCAGTTTTCTGCAATTAATCGTAATTAATTATTAATGCAACTCCGCATCGCAGTCATACATTTCTAGGTACGAATAGGAGTACTCTTCAAATGAGTATGCTAAAAATCGCAAATACTTTCACAGGGTGTAAATTTGGGTCATGCCAGCTCACTGTGTTTTGTACAGTTTGACATCACAGTAAACCATAAAGATGAAGATTACAGTTTTCTGGGCACCTGTTTAGCCCGTGTTTTATTTTTTTCAGTTAACAATCACATGTAACGTTTCATTTAACTGAATAATTGAGTTGAGAGCTGGGCCTGTCTGTGGAAAACCTTTAAGGATATCATTAGGCACCTTGGGCTCCTGTGTCTCCCTCTGACGTTGGCCTTGGGAAGTGGAGCATTTTCATCAGCAGCACGTGCTGAAATGGACCGCATGCTGCAAATGCTTAGTGTCCTGTGGCAAGATCCAGACATGCTGAAACAAAGCCATGCCTCTGTGCACACACATACTTACACATGTAGAGTCAGGCTAGGCGCTGATGGTTGTTTCATAAACAAAAAAAACCACCCACCCACACACACACACACACACACACACACACACACACACATACACACACACACACACACACACACACACACACACACACACACACCCACCCACACACACACACACACACACACACACACACACATACACACACACACACACACACACACACACACACACACACACACACACACACACATACACACACACACACACACACACACACACACACACACACACACACACACACACACACACACACACACACATACACACACACACACACACACACACACACACACACACACACACACACACACACACACACACACAACCCCCTCTCTGTCAGCCCTTTCACCTGCCTTGCAATGACATGTCTGTCACATTGAGCAGGCACTTATAGTATGCGGCTGGAGGCTACTGTCCATTTTCCATCTCACATAGAAACATACAGACCTTTCTTCCTTTTAGGTAATATGTATACCCATCATAATATTGCTTAACAAAGACTGGCTACAGTTATTTAGGTAACAGGAAGTGAAAATAAAGTCTTCTCTTGCTGTAGTGGTTGTGTGGGGTTAAAAATAACAAATTTGAGACAAAAAGCTGCTTTTCCTAATTTTCACACTTTACTGTTTGTTACTGTGTGTTATCTCACTATTCAACTTTTTTTTTCTCTTCTAGTGTATGTTCTGTTTTGTTTACTGCATTGATTTGACCTTGTTTAGCCAGAGTTGGTCCCACGATGCTTATATTTGATTTAAAAAAATTCACTATTACCAGCGATGACAGATATAGCATAGCACAGCTGCAGCTGTGTTCACATTTGCATGCACACACACACACACACACACACTTTAAGTACACTCATGCTCGGTTTTCACCACACTGCCATCTAGTGTATCACAAAATGATTTTAGCTGCTAATGTGAGATCTTGTTTTAGAAAAAAGAGATGAAACAGAAATTCCATCAGCAATTAGTTTTCTGCCCTTTTGCCACAGGTTCACCCTTTTGAGCTACTGCAGTCTGCTTTTAAAAAGGAAACCCTTTCTTTCACTCAGTGCCATTTCGCACCTTCCCCATTAATGTCCTGTTGCAAGAACCAGCTCAAAGACATGCGCCCGCACATCTGTGAGACATTTGCTTACAAGATCCCCACATCCCCCTGATGCAGTGCAATCGACGGATTAATTTTCACTTCCCCTCTGTCACGTTCCCATGGATGCATTGATTGACTGACGCGGTTCAACAGCCAATTGAGGTTTCATTATTTGCATACAAATTGAGTGTGTGGAACGGCGCTGTGCTTTCTAAGTGAGAGACTCTTGATTTTCTGTGTGTGTGCGGGGGTGGGTAAAGACACCTGTGACTCTCTCTCTCTGAAGACCAGTGGGAATATTTGATTGTTATTAACCATGATGCTGGCTCATTCACAAGCTGATGGTATAGCTTGTGCTGTTAAATGCCGAGTGTTAAAAGTAATCTGTTTTTGTTTTCAAGGTGCAATTTTCAGCTTTTTATAATTAAATAGAGGGCACTGTTTGATGTGTGTGTGTGTATGTGTGTGTGTGTGTGTTTGTGCACATGCATGTGTCCGTGTGTACACGTGCATAAACACTTGTGAGCGCGTATGTATGTGTGTGTGTGTGCACATGCACACGAGATTCGAGAAGTTTCTCTGGCTGGTCTGAGGCCGCAGGGCAGATGGAGCAACGTGCTGTTGACAGTAGCTACAGCCAGGACCTCCATGTCCCCTCATCACTCTCTGCGCTGGTGAAAATGAGCAGACAGTGGTGCGGAGCTGGCAGCGGAGGAGCAGTGAATGGGTGTGGGGCAGCCGTGTCAGCCAACCCTCGCCAGTGTGTGGCCGCTACATGCTCCTCCACGCTTATGGCACGAGAGCCAACTGGAAAGCCTGCCACGGCAGCAGCAGCTATGGCAACACCGCACACACCGGGGCCTCCGACGAGCCAGACAGGGCTTTCCCAGACATCCACACACACTCCATCCACACGTCTCAGCCTTGCACACTCCTCGCTCACCATCATTCCCATCTGAAATCTCTAAGATATTCAGATAGATTCCCATTTCATGGTATTACACTGTCACATGGCCAAATATGCTGACAATGTGAAAAACTTTTTAAAGCAATGCTATGACAATTTTGTTGTCTCTCTCTCTCTCTCTCTCTCTCTCTCTCTCTCTCTCTCTCTCTCTCTCTCTCTCTTTCTCTTTCTCTCTGTCTTTACAGTCAGACGATCTGGATCCCTTCCAGGACATTTTAGAGGACACTGCCTATGCCACCGATGTCACTATCCCGAGTCCCAAACCGAAATTTGCCCCTTGCAAAGAGAGCAAGAAGGACCTGATAACGTAAGCGCGACAGGGAGGTGACATCCCCCCTCGCCGGTTTTCTGTCGCTCCTTTTGGCTTTTCTGTTCTGTTGCTCTGCTTAGAGCGATCGATCCTCAGCACAACTGCATGCTACATGCCACAGCAGCGTGTCAGCAGGGCCCCTTCATTCCCAGCTGGATTTCCACAGGCTGGTGTGCCCCTGGCTTCCCACGCTTTCCTTCCTGATGCTTTACCGTAATAAAACATCATTCCCATTCGACCCGTTTATGTCACAGCTGCTCCTTAGGAAGCTTTGAGAGTTAGCATGCCTGCACACAAGCAGACAGTGAAGCTAAACTGGAAACAATGAACTATAATCGACAGCAAAGCACACTGAGAATCTATGCGACACTTCATTTTAACCCTTCTAAAGAGTCGAGGCTCTGTGCAGCATTCTTGTAAGCATTACAGTGTTGTTTCAAAATGATGTCAGCAATCAGATGCCTTGACACCATTGGCCACAAATATCTAAAGCCTTAACTGTAATGCTTATAAAGGTGTTATGCAGGCTACTTTGCCAAAATGAAGTGTTTTTTTTCCCCAGTCATATGGCTGCATACAAATTTTGTTTCCTTTTTTGTTGCTCTGGACTTTGGGATTTGATTCTATCTACTTTTTTCTGGAGACAGATGCCCAACACCAGGGTGTGATGGAAGTGGTCACGTAACCGGTAATTACGCCTCACATAGAAGGTGTGACTTCATTTTCTCATGGTGGATTAATTTATTGTTTTCAGCTTACCTCGACAATACTGTCAAACAGTAGCTAGGACAGTACCTATCCACATTAACCCTTTGAGCAATGCACATGGTTATTTTAATTTTGAATGCCAAATTAATAATAATAATAATTAATGACAGAAGGAGGGTCTGCCATTTGCTACTCAGAGGGTTATAACATATTTTAGATTTTAGTCCCCTGCATTGCATCATGGCTTTTCTGCATTTAGTTTTTTTTAATTATTATTTCATTTTGTTTCTATGTAAGGTTTTGTTTTCTTTTTTGTTTTGTTTTGGATGTTTTTGCTTCTTTTCAGTGGGTTTTCTTAACCCTTATTTTGCCACACTAATGTCTACTTTTGCCATCTTCCAGTCTTTCAGGTTGTCCTTTAGCAGATAAAAGCATTCGAAGTATGATGGCTACCAATTCACAAGAACTCAAGTAAGGCTCTGATGGAACTCAAACAATATGAAAAAAAGCTTTGAAGTGTTTTTAACACAGTGTAGTCCATGACATGGTGTAGAACCAAAGCAGCAGTGACCTTTATATGGAATACTGAAGGTTTACACTGAGATAAGAACGAAAATAAAAAGTTCCAGAAACATTCTAAACCTTTCCAGAATTTGAAAGAGTATGGGATATGTGAAATTTCTGCTAAGAGCAGTCACCAAAGTAACTTCCAGCTAGATGCTCATAAGGGCAAGTGTACTATGAAAGCTCATGATCATTGTGTATCGAGATATTAGGATTTTATAATACCTCTGCACATACCCAAATAAGAAATGCTTGTGATCTTGGCAAAAGCTTAATTTTTGATATAAATTAGTTTTGCTCCATTTAACCTGAGCAGATTCCCAGATGCACAGATAAGGTATTTTGCTTCCACATTTAATCTATTTGTAATGAAGCACTAGTGTTATCAGGTGTGTGTAGCTACTCCACTGGTTCAAGCCTGTCTTCTTATGATGCTTGGCAGTAACTGGGCGTATTTCTGTGCCAGGTGCCCGACTCCGGGCTGTGATGGCTCGGGACACATCACTGGCAACTACGCCTCACACAGAAGGTAAAATACTGAATATATGATAGGCACATACCTGTAGAGCCAAATATAATACATACACACATACTTGTACAGATCAATAGACTACATACACACATACCTGTACAACTGAATATACTACATACACACACATACCTGTACAACTGAATATACTACATATACAAATACAAGTACAGATGAATATACTACATACACACACATACCTGTACAACTGAATATACTACATACACACACATACCTGTACAACTGAATATACTGCATACACACACATACCTATACAACTGAATATACTGTATACACACATATCTGTACAACTGAATATACTGTATACACACATACCTGTACAACTGAATATACTACATACACACACATACCTGTACAACTGAATATACTACACACACACGCACACACACATACCAGTACAGTTGAATATACTGCATACACACACATACCTGTACAACTGAATATACTGTATACACACATATCTGTACAACTGAATATACTGTATACACACATACCTGTACAACTGAATATACTGTATACACACATACCTGTACAACTGAATATACTACACACACACATACCTGTAGAAGTGAATATACTACATACACACACCTGTACAGGTACAGGGAACACAATTCTAGGAATGCCCTGTATTTTTTCGCATTTCACTTATGACCAGTGACTCCAAATCTAGCATGTTCCCTCAGTTTATCAGGATGTCCAAGGGCTCGCAAGAGCGGCATAAAGATTACACATAGCAAAGAGGACAAGGAGGACCAGGAGCCAATCAGGTAATGGCCTTTAAACTGTTCAGGTCCCACCCTTCAGAGACTTACCACTGTCACTTAGGCCAGAGGAGTGAGTGTAAATTGAAATAGCACACATGAGGGGTTGGCAAAGAGCACATTCCTCAAGCTTCCAGTTACAGCCAGCCACAGCCCTCAGGATCCCCTTGCTTTTGTGGTGAAAAGGTAAACAAGGAAGTCATCAGCTTCAAAACACCCATGAACATGAAGGTCAGCAGGAGGGTAATATTCGGCCAAGTGCTTCGCTGAAGCAGCTTGTGGGTCAAAGTCACATTCGGAGCTTTAGCTGGAATGAGGCACAGCTCAGAAAGCTCAGGAAGCTCAGGCTCTTAGAGGACTGTAGTGTGGAACACTGTGGCGCCTTTGCTGAAAGTCAGGGATGTGGAAATAGAAATGGAAATATTCTTTTTGAGAGATGTGAGTCAGATGGTTTGGCCTAATAGGCTCCCATATGTCCATCTAACAAACAAACAGCTAATTGTGCCTCTACCCAACATAACCAACAAAGACGGTTGAACGTTTGGAAAGGAACATGAATTCTGTGTGTAGTGAACACCATGAAGAGCATGCACACATGCATAATGCTGACCCTTTTTTACCAGTGCAAGTATTTGAGAAACAAGTTATATAATTCAGGCTTTTAGCACACAGGAGAAGTCTTTTAGGTCATATAAGTACATGGTAGCTATTTATTACATATTCAGCTTCTGCTTTTGTAACCCTAGGTGTCCTGTGCCTGGCTGTGATGGACAAGGTCACGTGACAGGGAAATATGCGTCGCACCGCAGCGCATCAGGCTGCCCTTTGGCGGCCAAACGACAGAAGGACGGCTACATGAATGGCGCGCAGTTCACGTGGAAGGCCGGGAAGGCGGACGGCATGTCCTGCCCCACCCCAGGCTGCGACGGCTCGGGTCATGTCAGCGGCAGCTTCTTGACCCATCGGAGGTGGGACTTCCTTATGTTCACAACAAGAAGTCATCACCAGCAGAGGCAGCATTATCATGCATGAGGGCTAATCCAGAGGATCTGCAGCCTCAGCATAGACGTAGCCAACCCAGATGCCTGAGGGTTAGTGTGCATGGGTCCAGCTTCCCAGCTTCTGTCTGACAGTGTCTTTTGCCCCTTTAGTCTGTCAGGCTGCCCGCGTGCCACGTCGGCCATGAAGAAGGCCAGACTGTCGGGAATGGAGATCCTTACAGTGAAGCAGCGGCCAGGCAATGGTAAAATCTGTCTTCCACAGTAAACATTCCCACGCATGGCTGTACAGAGCATGTGGTGGAGACATTCATCAGATGTGAACACAGGGGAATCTGTTGTGCACCACAGCCATATATTATTAATGCCATCAATTGCATACAAACAAAAGAAAGCTGCAAAATTGCATAAATTAATGCACAAGAATAAAATATTGTAGAAAGGAAATATTTTACTGTGTTGTTTGAATGACTAATAAGCATATGCTCCAGTATTAAAGGACTTCTCTGGTGTTAAACTTAAGAACACATTATTTAACATTCAGGTTTTAGTAATTCATTGTCATATACTTTTCTGTAGAGCTACAGACAAGGCCAAAACAATTACCTCACACAAACCTCCACAGGACATAATTCCAGGGCACCACTGTTCTGTAACTCTAAAATAAATATGTAACACAAAACTACTTAAAACTACTTTGAATACTGAATACTTTTTTTGGAGTATTCCTTTACATTAGTGCATTTCATTCATGCTTTAAAAGTGTGAACTGATTGACAACAGGGTAAAACCTATCAACCAACCTAGTTTTCACACCGATCAACCAATTCTGATACTCTTATTTCAGTAAATCAACCAGATAGAACAACACAAATCTGATGATTATACAATGACATCTACAGTGTTCAGGTTTGATTGTGATGGCACATGACAAAGAATAATTTCTATTCATGAGAAATATTTACCCTCTTTCACTTTTTTCCATTTCCTTTTATTTTCAGTAGGTTTAGACAATGATGAGGACATTAAACAGCTGGATGAAGAAATCAAAGATTTAAATGAATCAAATTCACAAGTAGAGGCAGATATGATCAAACTTAGAACACAGGTAAGAAATTCACAAAACATTAACAAAGTAGCTTTTCTGCATATGTTACATTTCTTACATTTCTAGACTATATGTTTGTGCACTAGTAAATGCATCACTGTGCTCTACATATATGAAGTCAAAAACACATCCTGGGGCATGTGTGGAATATGTCTGTAATTCCTGACCAGAAACTGGAGTGTTTGTGTTCCAAAATGAACACACCTTTTGCATCGCATCAGTGAGAATACAGTGATAAAAATCAGGAGATAATTACTGCACTAAAGCTAACCTCTTTTCACATGCAATACATCCATAACTGACATCTCCACCAATTCTTGTTTCCCAGATTACCACAATGGAGTCTAATCTGAAGTCAGTAGAGGAAGAAAACAAGGTGATTGAACAGCAAAATGAATCTCTCCTGCATGAGCTGGCCAACCTCAGCCAGTCACTGATTAACAGTTTAGCTAATGTCCAGCTTCCTCATATGGTAAGGGCCACCACTGAGAACGGATAGCGGGCAAGTTCTGGAAAAGCAAAGGGCAACTGCGTTACAGCTTGTTTGATTTTCGTATCACAGCTCTCTGTGGCTTCCGGCAGTGGCTTCTTCTGCATGCCATATTGCAATGCGACTGCTTTCATTTATATTGCCAGTGTGAGTGCTGAGGAGTGACTGAGTGAGTCAGCCTTATGAAAGGACAGGATCTGATCGGCATGATCACTACCAGCGCTTCTTTTCTTTTAACTTTTTTTTAAGCAAGGTCACTGGCAGAGATCATGTAACAAGGCTAAAGGCCGACAGTAAATAACCGGTGTCTGAAAACAAGCTGCCAGATACTGGCATTGCAAGTGCATTGGGACGTTCTGAAACCACAACCAATGACATACTGATAAGGCCCGTTCAGGGGGAAGCAATATGGATTGTGTGTTTTGCATTGTTTCATCAAGTCATCAGCTGCATTCTGATTGAACCACATGAATGCATAGATCAATGTCCTGTTCTCTCCCAGTGTCACCCAACAATATGTTTTGTATGAAGTATATACAGCCCGTCAGAACAGGCAGGGGTTCAAATCTTACTATTTGATTTCTCTGTCATAGAAGATGTATATATTGCAAAAGAGATACTAGATTAGTTGTACTGCCTACTTCACACATCACATGCAATGTTAAACTATTATTTGCAATGTACACATGTATGCATACTTATTTACAGACATCCCAAACAAACAAAGAAAAACTTTCTTCAATAGCATCCATTTTGCATTTTTCCTGACCTCCATAACATGATAGAAAATTAAATGTCAAAAAGATACTACATTTAACCTCATTCCATGAACAGATATCATGGCAGTACAGTTAGTACAAGTAATTTTACACATGGAATGTGTGTGGTTAGATATTTTATAACTGGGGAAAAAAATGCACTTTAAAATCTCTAGAAAATGCAATGTTTGAATGTATATATGTAAGTAAGACATTTGTGTGTTATGAGCATTAACAAATATGTTTATAGTTCACTCTCTGTTTTGTAGCTGTTCGTATGAACTCTACATTATTGGTTAGATTTGCTTTCAAGGCTCTGACCTTGCATACATTACATCTGATAACACTCACTTAATTTTCTTTATAAAAAAAAAAAAAAGTCAAATAAAAGGAAAAAAGAAGTAAGCAACCCCTGTGGTGCTGAAATGCTGCTCATTTTGATCTACTGAGAGGAAGTGTGGCGAGAGCTGAGTCAGTGAGACATACTCCTGGATCCGCTAAGAAATGCTGCAGTGGTAAACCTCCACTGAGCTGCGAAATGTGCATGCTACCAGTAGGCTGTGAGATGTGCATGCTGGGTACTGTAGGCTAATACTGTAGGCTAATAGATCTCTGCCTTCCCCTCTAGAAACCGCCGCTACACAAAGAGCCTCCGATTAGAAATAACAGCTGTTTACAGTTGCATCAGCGAGTAAGGAAAACATTTTCCCTGTCTACTTCTTTCCTCTCCTGTTGTTTTTTTCGTCCTTTCCATATACTTTGAGCTGTCCACCAATACTGTTTGCATGGCTTTTTAATGTAGTTTATAATGTTAGAGCTCATTTAAATGCTTGTTATATCAGAGAGAGCATAACATGGCACAATTTGGTGTTTAGTGCAAAACTGCACTGCTAGTGCAAAAGCAGTAATAAGGGTCTGTGTGCTTGTGGTGCTACAGTCTCTGAGAATGCAATGGAAATGTTGCAAACCACTTCCAGAATGACTGTGCCCAATGTTGTGCCCAATTTTTAATGGGAACAATATCAATCAGTGAAAATAATTTTTTGTGATAATAATAGAAGAGATTTGTTTATGAAGGAACTATCTTTGACACTTTTTCATTGTCATCATTTTGCATCGATTGTATTTTTGCTGTCAGTGCTTTCATATTAAATTGATTAATTTTAAGTTCATTCATAAAACCTGAATATTCTGTCAACAAATCACTGACATGTTCAGTCCTGCTAAACCTTTTTTGGTGAGAGGTGGGCAATGCAATCCAATTTAATGAAAGTGCAAAGAGAGAAAAAACAGATTGGAAACTTTGCATTTAAAGAGAAAAAACATACATCAGATTGGAAACTTGTGTTATTAAAAGTGAAACTGAGCAACACATTTATATTCACAGTGCTAGTGAGAGACTGCCCGAGTGCAATTAACAGCAGCCTGTAAAACAAGAAAAAGTTATTTGCATTTTGAGATTTAAGCTCTTCATTATGTTGACAGTTCAAGGATTGTTTTTGTACAGAACAGATGTGGTGTTGCCATGATCCTGTAGAGAAGCCATGTTTCTTACAGTTCTAATTCCAGTGCATTCCATTCAACGGTTCACCACAACACTCCCCCATACCTCCAGCGTTTCTTTCCATCTTGCAGAAAACAAAGAGCAAACAAATCAAAGCCCCATGGATGAAAATCACGACTAGGGTGCTGTGCACCATCCGAGCTCTCCTATCCGTTTCGCATTCCGCTTGTTTCCCTTTCATTTAAAGTCCACCCCCTCCCATCCCTGTTGACGGACGCTCATGACGGCGCACTGGTGCCTTGGAGCTGCGTTTGTAGCAGCCCTGTGAGAGACGTATTCCTGCTGATCTTTGCCTAACAGAATCATTCCTCTGTGTTTCCCAGGACCCGATAAATGAACAGAACTTTGATGCTTATGTGACTACCCTGACAGATATGTATACAAATCAAGACCAATACCAGAGTGCAGACAGCAAAGTCCTTCTGGAGAATATAAAACACGCAGTGCAAGGCATCCAAGTCTAGCTCAGCAAACTGAGAGGATGCTTCCGGAGAGGGGCAGCGTGGGGGGGAGACACGCAGGAAACGGAAACAGACAGATGCCACGCCTCAAGGTTTGCTGCTGTAATTTAGCAGACAGTGTTAAATATTCACATACATCCTTTAAAAAAAAGTGTTATGCTTACAAAACTTCATGATTTTTAATTTCTCTTTATTTTGGGTCTTGCTTTAAAAAATAGTTATTGGCAGAATAGTTTTTTGAAAACATTCACATTTTGTACGTTTTCATATGAGCTAACATAGTGTGATGTAATGTTTGTAGCTGCCCATGTATGCACATTTTAGTGTATATTTCTGAACAGTAAGGCAAACAATATTGGATATACATTCTTTTTAATGCTTGTTGACAAAGCATTTTAGATTAAAAATCTAAACAATTACATCTAAACAATGAACAAGCAAAGATATAGTTACTTTTTAATGATTTTCTCCTCATTGAATGACTATGGAATTTTGGAAGATGTTTTGTGTGCAGATTGTGAAATGGCAGGGCTGTGTTTTATTTTTAACCTTGCTTGAGAAGTTGTTGACTCTTGTGAAAAACTAAGTTGGCACCTGTATACGGGGGCAGGTAAAGAGTGGTTGGAAATGAGCTTTGAAAAAGATATCAAGCTGATGTATGAATGTCACAGTTTTATTGTAAACCTCATGACACGGAAACCTAGTGGTGGATGTCCCAGAACTTTGCAATGAATATTATCAGACACTGAAAAAAAAGATTTTAAAAAACAACAACTAGATTTTGTGATGGTGAAGAGCTATTGTCATTACATCCACATTGGTGTAATACCAACAGAGGTTGTAAAGCTCACCCCAGCATCAGTGTTCATTTAGCTTGTAATAGGCACTAGAATCTCACACCATGTCAGCAATATACTACTTAACAACATTTATGGCCATGAGAGGCAATCTGCAGGAAAACAGATGGGGTATATGCAATTTCCTGTTTGTAGAAGTAGTGGGGAGGCAAACGAAGCTTTTTACTATATGTAAATGATTGATTTTTATATAAATCTTTTAATACAAATTTTTCAAAGGGGGTATACATGGACATTAAATTTAGAGACAGGCAATGATTTGTTTAAATCCATTTCCTTTATTTACAATTTTGCACAGGGACACCTTAGTTTCCATGTTGTGATGGATTTACATAAACTAAAGCAGTACTTGAGAGCCTAACTGAAGGATGAAGGATTTTGTAGAATATATAGAGATATATATAAGCTATGAAAGCGGGACGTACAGGGTCATTGTCCCCACTTTTGTGCCAGTACACTGTTTGCACTTGTCCTAAAGATATATCATTACATGTGGTGGTGTGCAATGTCCAGGTGTCTCTTTGGCACACGATTGGAACAAATAATAGCAAGGATGTTCGGCTGTATCAGAGGAAGACTACTGGGAATCAGAATAAAAATGAGGACAATATCTTTACCAATAATGTAATGAATTATTAAATGATGCTGTTTCATTTTGGTATCCTCTTGGATCTTTAACAATCCCCAGCTGCACTTTATGTCTGTCACTGTACAAAATCATTACAAAAAAGTCAGTCAAAAGGGAAAAAAAATATTAAAATCACGAGGGAGAAAAAATATTCAAAATGATGGGGAATGGAAATGGAGTGAGCAGCAGATTTGCTGGGTGTTGCAGTACTTCCGTATGTCTGTGGCCCTATGGTTTTGGTTCGGTTATTAGCTGTAGCAACCACATTAAGACACTTGCCTTTTGAAGAGCGAACGCAAAGGTGCTTGTCTTTCACCTGATCTCATCCATTGTACAACTCAGCCCTCTTCTAGGACGCCAGCCTCCATAACTGCATATGCCTTCCATCACAGCATCGTGTCTGCAACTTTTTGCCAATATAGTAATGCTTTTAATAGAGTAATAGCTAGTATCAGTTTTTGAATAAATGATTGTTATCAGTACAATGGAAAAGGGATTTTAAGCACAAACA
Organism: Electrophorus electricus; assembly: GCF_041902795.1. Taxonomy (NCBI): domain Eukaryota; kingdom Metazoa; phylum Chordata; class Actinopteri; order Gymnotiformes; family Gymnotidae; genus Electrophorus; species Electrophorus electricus. The sequence continues at coordinate 2,667 of NW_027658611.1, read as the reverse complement.
TGCTGCTCATCTACTGTTGCTACATAATATCAAATAATAATAAAAAAGATATCTGTGACTATTTACCTTGGGAAAACAAAAAGGTGTCACATACTAGAATGCTGAAATTTCATATGAATTATTGTGAATTCATCAGAGTTTATTTATAAATTCTTCATTTCGAGGTTGATTTGAGTAATCATCGATGAAGACGGGATTTTGTACGAACTATTGTGCTCTCTGTGGAACTGAAGTTTGATTTATTTTTGTACAACACAGCATGAATTTGTTGACCTTTTAATTTTGCTATAAATGTGTGAGATCACAAGTTGCTGTGATTTTTCATTTTTAAATTGTGGAATTTGTACAATTTTTGTCATGCTGGATGTTGACACATCTTACTCTGAATAAAGAAAAATTGTGTTGCCACAGTCTTGCGTTATCCTTATAATTAGAAATTCAAAATTATAAAGTTTGAAATATGCATTTATAAATGGAACTGTTATACACATGCAAAAAGAACAATGATTTTCATTTGACAAACCTCTTATTTTCAGTCCACAAGTACGGTAAAAAAAAAAAAAAAATAAAAAATAAAATAAAAACTATTGGAACCAGCGATAACTTAAGATAGTGAGTGTAAACTTAAGATAGTAGTTCAAACAGGAACAATTTACTGTTTGTGTTTTTAATGAAACGTCACCATGTCATCAGCCACATAAGGATACGCATTTATTTAGGAATTTATAGCATTCTTCCACCAGAGGGCAGCAAACCTCTAAATATCTACGCCTCCTCATATGGCAGGCAAATACTGGTTAAATGAGTGAAAAATACAACGGTAATGACGTTTAAAAATAAATTTTGAGGTAATCAAGCAAAAAAATCAAACAAATAAGAGTACGTCAAAATATTAGGTTATAATAACTCAAATGATAATGTGCTTTAGGCTGTGCGGCCTAAATAAATATTGCCTTGCTTTTCTAAATACCTAAATGTAGTTAAGGCATAGCTGTAGGCAATTCTTTTGTTAATATGCTTTGATTTACTGGAGCTAATCATATAACTGATTACTGACAACTCGTCTAGCGTAAAGTTAACTTGTAGCATAACCGAAACGGATTCCAGAGCGCTGTTGTAACTTAATAAAATTACTTGTCAACATTACCATTTAAGTAGTTTGTCCAGAAATGCATCTTCAGTACAATGCAGTGCATAATCGCATGTGGAGAAGTAAAGCGGCTGTAGGAAGGACGTTCTGTCCTGCATGTTGGAGCCCACTCTGATTGGCCTCTCGCGCCGTGTGATCCGTGACCCTGGCCCACGTCTCGCTATAGCACGAGCGCTCGGGGACCGCTGAATCCCAAGCGCTGGTACACCCGGTGAAAGTGAGTCGGCTAGAAGGGTCGCTAACCTAACCTACCTGGCGGTGTACTAACGGTTCACAGGCTGACGGCTTTGCCATGGCGTTGCGGACTGGCCGAGCCTTACCCTCGTTTTTCCTTTTAGCTGGACTCATTGTGCTCGCCAGTGGTCCGTTTATCGTCTTTGCATGTCCAAGCCGCTGTTTATGTTTCCGGACCACTGTAAGATGTATGCATCTGAATTTGGAAACTGTGCCAGCTGTCTCGCCTCAGACGACAATCTTGTAAGTATTGTTCCAAAAGACTTTTTAAAGAGAATAAAGCCTTTCTCTTCTGGAAGCCTGGAAGTTTGGGACTAGCTGCCTAGGATGGTAGCTAGAAACATCTACTTTAGGTAGCTTGTTAACTGTACTGTAAAAGGGCGATCTTTGCACAGTACTTCACAACGTACTTCACAAAACGTACTTCACAAAAGCTGACTTCATTTTATTTATTCAGCTGTCCTTCCCATAAATTCCAATAAATTAGCTACATTCCATACATTCATTACTACTCTACGCTGTAAAGCTTAGGCTACGTCGTTAATTTATTCGTTTTCCATTAGTAACCGATTAATCTTGCTGTCTTCGCGTTTGGTAAACTTTAGTCATCAACTTTTAAATGTGTATGTTAATTAGCAAGCTAGCTAATAAATTCGTTGTTTGTAAAAAATAATAACAATAATAATAAATAAATAAATAAATAATAGGCTAGCTAGCTAGATCATTTTGGTTCTTTGTGTACGCTGTCAGTGTTGGTCACTCACAGTTCTTCAGTAAAGACCGAAACCAAATACATTCATAAATATTTGTCTAAACCGCATAAGGTCCTATTGCCTAAACAGGCCTATGAGAATGCGATAAGTTGATACTGTGATAAGTTGATAAGTTTAGTGGCCAAAGAACGCGTTTCTCTCCTTTTGTGTATGTGTGGTGGTGTGTGTGTGTGTGTGTGTGTGTGTGTGTGTGTGTGTGTGTGTGTGTGTGCTGCTTTGCCTTCAGCTTGTGTGATTAAATAATCCATTAATCACATACTTAGGACCACTTAACTTCCTCTTGGGTGATCTGTATCCTTTTGATTTTGTGAGGCGATCCCTGGTTTGGAACAAGCTCAACTGAACTTCTCTGTCCAGTTTTTGGTTCTCGATTAGCTGTTTTATCCATCCAAAGAACTGTGTCCACTGTGGCTTTGCCAATGAGGTCAATGTTATATTTTCCCAAGAAGTCAATGGTGTTTTTGAGTAGATCTGATTGAGCAGATTTGGAGCAGATTTGATTGAGTGTCT